>NW_025814038.1:885569-1053635 GCF_021917145.1 Hypomesus transpacificus
TGCATTTATACTGCAGGGAGGACTCATAAATGTGTCCGGGGGAAGAAATATACAATGCCATATTTCACTTTTTTTCTGTTTAAGGACGGTGAGTTATGGGCCCAGAAATGTGTATCCATTAAAGGTGATATGATGTATGCTCTGCCTTGTTCTCCAACCCATTTATCAAATACGACAATAAAGAAAACTGCACATACTTCCAACCCTGTGACAACTCCCCCCTCCCTGCATCCCGCTGTTTTGTGTACACACCCACACACACACACCTACACACACACACACAATGCCTATACCATTGAACGCGAGGAGTTATTTACAACAGAGGAGTCCAGTAACCTTCTGGCAGGAACTACAGAGAAAACTTGCACTCTCAGCCACTAAATAACATCTAACCTTTTTACCAGATGTCCTGAGACTTTCCGTGCACTTGCTTCGACTTATCAATTCTTCTGCCAATACAATCCTTTACCCTGTCACACAAAGGGAAAAGGAACAGAGCAGACATCTCACAACGATGAGAGCTGTCAGAGAGAGAGAGAGAGAGAGAGAGAGAGAGAGAGAGAGAGAGAGAGAGAGAGAGAGAGAGAGAGAGACAGAAAGAAGGGAGGGAGGGAGGGAGCGAAAGAGAAGATATAGGAAATCTGGGAAAACAAGGGTGGGGATTCACACATAAGAATGCCACATGATCAAAACATCAACACACACAGATCTGATTAACTGTTGAAGAATGCATTAGAACTTCACAGGGAGATTATTGATGAGGTCTTTAGAGCATCATGACATCACCCTCCTCTCGCGGAGAGGGGGAGAGAAACTGTCCTAGTTCAGCAGAATCTGAGGTCAGCGGGGAAAATATTTCATAAGTGTCAAAGCGCTCAGCAGACGGTGAATAATGTTCAACATGACACGGTAATGCTTGTTCAGGTGAAAAACGGTTTCTGCCCGACTTTCTAGGGCAGCCGTAATCATATTCCAGGGTGTAGAGGGAGCTTCTGTGAAATATGGCACTGTTTCACATTCATGTATTCATCCAGGAAAGATAAATTAGACCCTAGACATTTCAATGTAACTTCCTAAGTAGAGTACTATGTCATCGCAAACCAACGGGAGGCCATGTTGGGTGATCAACGGAATAATTCATGATCCCTTCTCTCCAAACGAGAAGCATTCTACGGCATGATATCATATCAGGGTGTGGTCGACACACATACATACACACAACCCCCCTTAGAAGTTCATTGGATGGCAAAGTGGACTGTTGTTTTGAGAAGATCTCTAAAGCAGTAACCACTGATTCAAATGAATGGTCATCAGCAGACTTCTGCATAACTCGATAACGACCCATTCATTTGAATCAGGTGTGTTGGAGCAGGGAAACATCTAAAACATGCAGGACAGGGGATACCTGAGGAACAGGGTTGAGAACCACTGCTCTAAAGGCTATTGTGTATTTCAATCCAGAAGTGAATTGTACTCTTCACAAGTAGACCTCTGTGGTCTTCGTGAGGTCAAACCCCTGTCATGTCTCGATCCAAGATGTCGAATGTCGAGCAAGAAGGAGCGGAGTCCTGTGAAACCTTGTCAAACTAATTCATTTTATGTGACACGGTTGACGGGCGTTAATGTACCTGCACAGTCATCATTTAATTGAGTTTCCCTGTCCGTGGTGACGTCAAAGACCCCACACGCGTTCCCGACCTCAGAGTCCGTTCTCTGCGTCGGCATGACTGACAGCTCCAACATGGCAGCCGTCAGCATTCCCTCTCCGGTTCCCTCGGCAACCACAGCGGCTGAAAACAAAAGCCCGGAGAAACATGTGTTTCCCGTCGTTCCCTCTCACTCACGCTGAATTTCGAAATGTCACGAGGTAATTTGGAGTCACCAGCAGCATTTCCCCAAACATAGTTAATGGATATTCAACTGCCTGTCCTTTCTCGAATTCCTGTACCGGATACGTCACGACGCAAATAAGAAAAAAAAGAAAAAAGAAAGAGAGACAGGCGCATTTTTTCGCACCTCTCGTCAATTTCCCTGCCTCTTTGTTTAACCGCAGGGTCTAGTGTTTGGACAGACTGCGTCAGAGCGGATGGGATGTCTTGAGAGAGAGGCAGCGTGTGGTGTGTGTTAGGCGTTGACAGATGTGGGACGAAAGCTGTAATGCATCTCCACCGTCTATAATGGTGTTTTTGGGATTTGGAATGGTGGTTGCCGGCCAGCGATTATGCTGGTATGTGCCTAGCACACATAGCCAGCATTATGCATTACTGTTGGTTCTGTATAGCCTCTGAGGTCTGAGGGATATTAGTCATTTCTGACATTTATGAATGAGGGTTGGTCTGAGGGTTAAGTAAATAAAGGTACTGAAATGAGCAGCATTCAGGGAGCAAAGAAACTTTACTTCCTCTGCCTCCCTTTCACTCCCTCCCCCCCCCCCCCTCCATCTTTCTCTCAGTACAGATGCAACTAAGTTCCCAATCAAAGTGACTTATTGAGTAAAGTGAATCAATGGGCCACATAGATCCCTTTTGGTTTCCCTGTTGCAGCTAACTGCCTTTTCTTTGATTCTAAAGACAGGCTGAGGATTAATGGTGGGATTATAAATGAGGGTCATTAGCTTGTGTGTGGCTCCGTCCCTCAGACGAAAGCAAGGCATCAGGACCTAAAGCGTCCGGGCTGAACGTGTGACAGGAGTTCACACTAAATAGACGTGTCTCACAGACGGGTTGACTCTCAGTCAATATTGAAGGCACCAAGGTGAAGGACTGACAGCTGGCTCCTCGGTCCCCCCCGTGGTGTCTGACACTTGCGCTTCCACGCGCGCTGGTTGTTTACCAGGAAGCTCAGCTAATGACCTGAGAGGCCCTGTTCTTGTGTGGCGCACATCAATGGGTCCTCCACTCCTGATAGACAAATGCGAGAAGTGTGGCTCCCTCCTTTGTATCTCTGTTTAAGTCGCTGCTGCCGTAGCGCGGAAAATCGATAAAGAACGATTGCCAGGGCCGCTGTGGGCAGGGCCCAGCAGATGGGGGAGCGTGGAGGGGTTTGTTTAGTGCCTCCTGGGTTCCGCGGTCACCATCAATTTCCCCGCACCTTAACTGGTCGAAAAGAAAAGGGGAGCCGCTATAGATCTTTCGCCTGCCATGATGGCAAAAGTAATTTTACACCACAGCGAGACTGAGGGTGGGTGTCAATCTGCTGATGGGTGATGGATGGGCCCTGGTTTGCGGAGGGAAGAGGGGTGTGTGGAGGGGTGGGTGGGAGGGAGGAGGGGTGGGTGGATGAAGGTCAGGGTGGAAGAACAAGGCACACAGTCCATTGTCTCTAAGCATGTCTTGGGTCTGAGTGTAGTTTCCAGATACAGGATTGGATTTTGCTTTTGAACCGAGCGATGCTCAATGCTTTTATTTTTTTAAGGAGCATTTGAGCTTTCGAATCTGCCATCTACCGAAATGATACGGCATGTTCGATTCATTAATCTAATTTGTACATTTTGTACTTAAAAAATGGAAGTGACAACATTGTTATGCTGTTTGCCAGGTTGCC
The DNA here is from genome assembly GCF_021917145.1 of Hypomesus transpacificus. Taxonomy (NCBI): domain Eukaryota; kingdom Metazoa; phylum Chordata; class Actinopteri; order Osmeriformes; family Osmeridae; genus Hypomesus; species Hypomesus transpacificus. Next base: position 889,113 of record NW_025814038.1, read on the forward strand.
TTGGGTGTTGTAAATGAGATCCTCCAATAGGAACAGACATCCCAGAGGAGGGTGGGAAAACTACCTTTGATGTCAGATGAAATTTCACAGAACAGCATAGCACAATCTGATTGAGGCCTGGTGCCCCTTAGCAGCATGATCTCGCTGGATCTCCTCCACCCACTAGACTAGATAACCTCTCCTCTAACCGCTGTGGCACAATAGCAGCTTTTGTTGCCGGGAAGAGCATGTGTAGTGCGTGCGTGCACGTTGGCGCGGGTGTTCACTCGTGTGTCCCGTATGCGTTTGAAGGAGGTGGATAAGCTCTTGTGATTTAAATATTTGAGTGCATAAGTGATTGTTAAGATAACGAGATGACAGGTGGACTCTGGAGGATAAAACAAATGGGGACTAAGCATTAGGCAGGCAGATAAGTGCAGTGTTCACAGTGGCTGACTGACACATCAGTGTGTGAGAGATTAGAGGATGTTTAAGTATGTAAATAGCCCCACGTTTAAAAACCCCACAGATGGTGTGTGTGTGTGTGAGAGTGAGAGAAAGACAGAGAAAGTGTGTTATTTACTCGGATAGTCTCTGGGAGGTTATCAGCTGTCTCTACTTGTGTTTGAGTTGTAAACAGGCATAATTGTCACAGCAGACTAAAGTCCACAAGAGTGTGTGATTTGTTTCTCAGTAAACCCTGTCAATCATGTGAACAGTGAGTGGGCATATGGAGATAAGTAAACACAAAAACATATTATAAAAGCCCTTTCCATTGTAATTTTCTTTTGCGGGTATGTTTGGCAGACTGAGACGGAGAAAAGGTTTGAGTAATTTTTTATGTGTGTGTGTTTCCAGAAGAGGAAAAGCTTTGGAATTTGCCAGATATCCTCATAAAACTTTCATCAGATCAAGGTCAAAAGTAACAGTCGTGCTTTCAAAATCCTACAGGGACCAAAAGTCTATCACTGTAACTCATCAGGTCTGAGTGCCGTGGAAACACGATCTCCAGGCTCTGCTATTGTCATGGGAACATATCGGACCATCCCTCTCTGGGACTCTCTGGGTTTAGATCTGTCTTTCAAAATGGTTTCCATTGTTTCCCTAGGCGCTGCTGCTTTGATTTTGTTCCCTGATAGAGGGGGAAACCCGCCCTGTATCTAGCGACAACAGGAAACAGCAATCACTCACTGACACCGCGCTCCAGCTGTTGACGAGCTACTTCAAGGGGCTTTGCGAAAAGTTGAAAAGCGGACCCCTATTGTTCAGACCAGCCTCTCTCTCAGTCATTCACCCTCCTTTGCTTTCCTTCAGACCTCCCCTCCTGCTGGCTGATTCTACGGTCTCTACGCCCCCTCACCTTTCCCTTCTGGTGGTCTGTGGAATTCCAAACCAGCTCTCTGCGTCCCTGAGGGGTTAGTCATAAAAAGATCAAGTAAACTATCTCTCGCATGAAGACACGACCAGAGGGAGAGAAGAAGGTGAATGAGTATACATTTGAAGGTGATCCAAAGATGTTAAGCGCTGTCACCATAACAAAGGCTTTCATGAGAAGGCAGAAAATGGGTCTTGCATAAACAAACCAACCGATGTTTGATGGACTGTATTCGTAACCTTGTCAACAGCAGGAAAGATAGTGCCAATAACCATAAAGTGTCCTTGCGATGCCCACCCTAGTTGACAGCTTATCTGCGCCCCTGTCAAGGGACGTCTGTCCTGTGTGTGCGTCACCGAGCCGATTTCTCAAGCCCTGGTTTGACCCAACTCTATCATGACGCCGTGTTTCTGCTATGTGCCCTCGTGTCCTGGTCCGATGGCTGCCTTGGCGTTTGTGTACCGTCACTGCACAAGCATCCAGCGAGCCACGGTCTCGCTAGTGTGACTTGAACTCTGACCTTGTTTCCTGATGTGAGGTCGCCCCAGCACTTTCGCTCTTATCACAAAGGGGACACTGATGCATGGCCCTGAGGGGTGTCTTGCAGCATTCGCCTGCAAGGCCAGAGGGTTGCTTCAAAGGAGATAGTGTGTAGTTACACAACATCCAAAGAAATATTTGAAGAACAGTGACTTTTAAATGCTAGTGGAAGGGGTGTAACAACTAGTAACTGGTAAATTGGGGAGAGAAAATAAGCAGTTGTGTTATAATCATAGGCAGTTGTTTTAAGCAGTAGCTGCATGAATAATACCGATTTAATAAATACACCCTTTTTAAGGCAAGGCTGCCAAAGATTGAGGACCAATATGTATCATTTTACTCCCATTATTCAGCCTTTTGCCCATAGGTTATGAAGGATTAGGACAAATTTCGCACTCAATTGAGACCAGAGAGGATTGTGAGCATCAAAGCCCTTCAGACTCCGACTATTTCTGGCTGCCACTAATAGCTCTTGTCAGGCGTAATTTTTAAGTACTTTAACCAATTCATTGTATAATTAGGTTAACAAAATTAGCTCATTGCAGAGTCAGTCAGCAGGCGGTAATGCAATAAAGTTATTAACATTCCAGATTTATAAAACCATGAATATAGAGTCGTCTTTTTTTTATCACATTTTTCTTCGCTGGTTGTGAAGATGGAATAATGGGATAAAGAAATGGAATATGGTACATGACATATTTTGCAGCCTTTATTTGATTTATGGTGCTCAAATATGCTGAGATACCGATCATATTAAGATTCATTATAAACCTCAATTTTTATAACAGGGGAAGGCTTCTGAATTGTAAAATGTGTAACGAGGCCTATAATATTATTTATAAAACCATTTTGGATGACAGTGAATGTAATGGGGATGTTAAATGGAAAGCAAATTATTATTTAATGGAAGCAAATAATTCAGCATTTAGATGCACTTTTAAATTATTTTAGTTTATATAATTATTATCTAAACCAAAAGGTCAAAAACAAGCCTGACACACAGTTTTATGTGAATCCACAACCTTAAACAAAAAAAAATGTTTTACCATGGAGCTATCTGTAACAGTTGATTACTGTATGTCAAGCACAGACGATGTTTTATGGCGTGAAGGGACAATGTTGCTCCTCCTTCAAAAGAATAGCACCAGCCCTTCTCATTACCAATGCGGACCCTGTCCATTGGACGGCTGCTCACTTTACTTTGAAGACTCTTGTGAGAGCACACACTCGACGCTAGTACTGGGAAGGTGTGTATGCAGCAGATAAGCACCGCTGTAGACGAAGATTCCGCATTTGATATCCGTCGGTTGTCTTTTGAGGAGTTTTTCCGTTTAACTTAACAAAATATTACCAGTTTGGAAAGGTAGGGTTACTGTACCTAATGTATAGCTGCAGTTGCGGCGAATAAGAGCAGAATCTTTCTAAAATGCCCTGGAATTGAAGCCATGAATGAAGAGGAGACGCTTCAGATTTTGTAGCGGGACGGGCAAGCAGAATTCTCGGCCGTTGGAACTTTTTAGGTGGGCTGCTTGGGAAATACATAAATGGACTTATGCTAAACCAACGGATTATACATTACTATTCTATATTAGTTGAGGACATCACCATTTTTGATATTGGGACTAAAGTTAACGTATAGTTCCTGTCCAAAACATTTGCTTCCTTCTCCAATGAAAGATTCCCCCTCTGGATCTATTACGCACCAAGTACGCGAGCGGACCACCAAGCCTACTGAAGCTTGTTATAACCAGAAGTGTAGACCGGGCGCTTTTGTGTCTTTACTTACTCCTTTGGATCCTATTCGCCAGTCAAAGCGACTCCCTATTCGGATGCTCAATATGTTGACCGCGCACACAAGCCACTTACTGCACCCGGAGTACCTGCAGCCGCTGACATCTGCACCAGTGAGCATCGAGGTATACGTCGTTTTCCACAGTAAATTGATCAGAAACATTGTTTCGAGCACGCGCAGCATCACGGGCTTCGTTTTTCAACTAGTTGTTGTGCTACTAATGTAAAACATCGGTGCTGTTTATCTTTTGTGCAAAATAGTATGATTTATAAACATAGTAACCTACCCATGATAATGTAATAATAATTGCGTCATGTAGAAACGTGGTTTCAATAGTTTTTTATTTTAAATAATAAGCATTAGTGCTAGTCATAGCCATAGTCGCGTTGGAAAATTCATTTTAAGCTATTTCTTGATGTACGAAAACATATTGCTTAATCGCACGAATATCATGGGAAATAGATACGGAAAAGTATCTAGACGTAAATTGTGTGTATGGTATATGAGTGTTATTGTCAATAATAACCATTGGCACTTTGGAAACTAAACTAGTCTGACTCTATTTGCAGCTGGATGCCAAGAAGAGCCCCTTGGCCCTGTTAGCTCAGACCTGCTCCCAGATAGGTAAACCAGATCCCCCTTCTTCATCCAAACCTGGATCTGTCTCCTCCAGTGGCCTGGGGGACAAAGAGGGAGGCGGGCGTTCCTCCGGCTCCAGCTTGAAGCTGGGCGAACACCGCCCCTCCCTGGATGACAAGTCCAGCTTCAAGCCCTACTCCAAAGTGGGCGGCGACAGTCGCAGGGATAGTGTCAGCAGCACCAACGGCAACAGTGACAAAACTGGCTTCAGAGTTCCTAACAACGGCAGTGCTAACGGTAGCTCAGCTAACAGCCAGTCTTTCCCCCCTCATTCAGTTTCCCCCAGTTCCAGAACAAGCAGTGTTTCTCCCCCTCAGCACAACCAGCTTTCCTCCCAGTCCCACAGACAAAGCCAGTCTCCCAGTGGACAGCAGGCTTCACAACCTCAGACTCTGAACGGAGAGAGCAAACCGGAGCAGGCCAGTCCAAACAGCAGCAGCAGCAGCTGTGTCAGCAGCGGACATCTTAAGAAAGAAGTAGACCTGAGTAAGTCTCATTTGGACGGGCCCCAGCTTGCTAACTCCAGCCATGCCCGAGCCAGCACCAACTCCAGCAACGGCAGCTCTGAAAGCAGCACCAACCATGAGGCAGGGAAGGGGGACTCCCAGTCCACCCAGTCGAACCTGGGCCACGGACACATCACACCCATCTCCCCCTACAAGACAGGCCACTCGGTGTTCCCGCTCTCCTCAGCCGGTATGGGCTATCACGGCTCTGTAGCCTACGCAGGCTACCCATCCCAGTTCGTCCAAGGGCTGGACCATACCAAGTCAGGCCTTGGAGTGGGGGTCCAAGGGAAACATCCCAGCTCCAGTCCGCTCACGGGTGCCTCTCCCCCTTCCTTCATGCAGGGTTTATGCAGGGACCCGTACTGCCTGAGCTACCCCAACGCCCCCCACCTGGGAGGCAGCAACTGCAATTCCTGTGTCCACGACCCATCCTCCCTCAAATCGGGCTACCCGTTGGTCTATCCCTCCCATCCTCTCCACTCCCTCCACCCCAGTACTCTGTCGTCCAGCGTGTCTCCGTCCCTGTCCCACCCTCTCTACACCTACGGCTTCATGCTCAACGACCCCATGCCCCACGCCTGCAACTGGGTGTCGGCCGGGGGGCCTTGCGACAAGCGCTTCGCCAACTCGGAGGAGCTCCTGGCTCACCTGCGCACCCACACGTCCCTGGCCGGAGGCATGGACAGCAAGCTGCTCTCGGCCTTCCCCTCGGTCTCCTCCGCCGCCTCCTGCCATCTCCACCTGCCGCACCAGAGCAGCCCTGCCTCCCTGCCCAGCACCTTCTCCCTCAGAGCCCCCCCTAGCCTGGGCCTGGCCCGCTACCACCCCTACAGCAAGGTCCACCTGCCTCCCGGGCCGGGCTCCATCCCCATGCACTCTCTCCAGGCCACGGCTCCCTACTACCCCCACTATGCCCTCTACAGCCAGAGACTGGGCTCTGCCTCCGCCCTGGGCTACCAGTGAGCCGCGTGGCATCCGTTCCAGTGTTTGTCCTTACATGACTCAGGCAAGGCAGGCCCTGCGGGCCTAAATCAGCTTCCCCAGTTTGGAGACTGAGGAGAGTCTGCTGGTTTCAGCAGAGATGATATGGCAGCGTTAATACTCTGTGTCTATGCCCAGTGAAACCACCAGGGGGGTCTGCCCCTCTTGCGTGTCTTCGTGGGGGGGGGGGGGGGGGGGGGGGGGGGGAGGTGGGCCACTTGCATGGCTGCAGACTGCCTGGATACGGTCACTCACAAACAACTGGACACAACTGGATTGGGCCTGACTGATCTGGACTGGACCGGCAGTCAGTGGAATGCTACACTGAGACCACAGCACCACAAACTGGGCTGGCTGATAGCTTCTGCTGAGCTGCTGTGTTTACAGTCTCGAATGTCTTGACGGTCATGCTGGGAATAGTGATTGCTGTGTGGAGATAGGTGATGTGACAGGAATGGCAATAACCTTTTTCCACAGGGCTGCACTGTAAAGGGAGGCTGGGCAGCACAGTCAGATGCATGTGTAGCCAGACTGAGTGGGTCAATCTCGGTTTGACATTTGTTTTTGTTTCCAACATTCGTTTCTTTCCAACTGAGAAGCTGTATTTATTTTGAGCGCTTGGCTTTCAAGTTTACTATTACAATGCATTGTTCTTTTTTCTCCCCCCCTGTCATTTCTGTATTGCAGCCATATCGTTTACGAGTTAAGAACCGGATCTGTGGAATGCCACCTGACAGAAATCAGTGAAGCATACACAAAAATATATATTTTACCTCGTCACATTGATAACGGTGTTTTCATGTTGGGTCTCTGAAGAATGAATGTGCATGTCACATCGGTCCCTAGCTTCTTGGTTTTGGATATGTACAGAAAATGAACAGTTAACGGAGATGTGATATTTTTGTGTGAAGTATTTGGGCGAAAGCCCTTGTGTAAGGGAGAGAGTTGAACACTACTAAAAATCAATGATGGCAGTGCTAGCCGTTGAAAGGGGAGGTCATATTTTGTTTAATAAATGACAATGAATATATTTAAACTTTTATTGTCTTCATTTCTCAAACTAATTAGTTTCGTGTCGACTAAACTCTTTCAACCTGCACCATCCGATCACTAGAGCCACTTTAATAGCCCTTAAGTGTGGTTTGTGGACACAGTTCCATCCAACCAAACAAACCCGACAAATGATTTCAAGCTCAGTCTGTCACTCCTGGAGAAACACATTGAGCATGTGCATGTTTCTCTGGAGACAAACACAGGAACATCGTTATTGATTCTCGGACCGCTGTCCTGTGTGATACTGAGAGGCTGGTACTCACTCATCTGGGCTGGCACGAGTTTCTGCTACCTCCAGGATGCTGACAGGAAGTCAATGGGCCAGATTGGGTATTATGTTCTTGTGCACCAAATAATTTATTTTAGAGGTATAGTCCTATTCATGCTTCATTAAATCTTTGACATGAAAAACAAAATGTGTATCGGAAAAAATTCATAGGTTAAATCGATGTTTTTCTAAATAATGCGCAAAGCTGCTGTCTGGGTCCACCACGTCTCTGAAACGCATTCTGTCTCCTAGGGGATAAAATACGAGCGCAGAGCAGTGGAAAGCGAACAGAGGTCTCCGTCCACCTGCAACGGCCGTCTTTGATGTAGCGTATGGGGTTCACGCCAGGCGCTATTGTTCCACAGACAGCATCAGGTGATTGATGGTTTTGAGTGTGCTTTTTCCCTCAGCTTGTGTTTCACAGCGCCAGAAACCCTAACGGATAGGGAGCAGACCGCGAAGGCTCAGCTCTCACCCCTCAGCTATGCAGGAAATACTGTCTTACCTGATGGAATAGGGTTGGCTTGTTTTGGATGAGTGGGCAGGGCTCCGGTCTCAGGGTAGTTTAGACTACATTTGCGGTGTGTACTTGGCCAGCGCCAAGAAAATGTACACGCTGAGATTGTAAATCCTTGCTAAGACACCTGATCGTGTTTAGTGTGCCTGGAAACGTTTAAACGATCAGCAGATCACGTCGGATTAGTCGTATTTAAGAAATCAACATGCCCCGGTCCGGGCAGCAGTGTACACAAGTGTATTGTATCAAAACCAGGCAGAAACAAACACACGATTTTTATATATTCAATAAGAGGATGGATCAACCGACAGAACACTTTTGCAGAAATTCTTTCCCTACAATGAGGCGTTGGAGTCCCAGTCAGCCTGGCTCCTTAGGACATCAGATAGGCATCGGAGCTAAAACACTGCTGTCCTGACATGCCCAGGATAAGGCCCTGTCCTTCGCTCAGGTTACCTCCACAGCCTTGTGACTGGCAGTGGTAATATGCCATTTCCTGGCCGTGTGACATTGGGAGGCCCTTGGCAGAGTGTGGATGACCCGTGCTGGTCACTCACTGCTCTGACAGGGGATACACAAGGGTCAAAACACCCTGTCACCACGGTAACACGAGAACCGGCTCCTGTTTTAATGTTCCGAGACGCTGTAGCGCGCATCAGAGTTAAGAGTTGGGCAGGAGAAGATTGACCTACTCTGGGTTTCAGGTTGCCTCAGGTGTGCCTGTTTGGCCCAGAAAATGGACACAAACATGTTGAAGTAGCTTTTTTAAATGAGAGCGATCAGGTCGGGAGGCATGGCCCAAGACGAAGTGAAGTGAAGTGATGTTAATTGTCCATTACCCACTGGGATTACTGGTTTAAATTATGAGAAGATAAATTAACTCGATAGTGAGTAAAGAGCTTGTTTACTTCTAGGATATAGGCTTCTTTTATTCTGCCAACTTTTACTTTTCTCTGGACGGGAGTTTAGGTTTGTGTCGCCACCTAAAGGACATAAATGGGTTTTTGTTGTTTATGAAAAACACACAAACTCGCAAAACCTGAGAGATTAAGTAAAAAGAACAAGCTAAACCAATAACCCGAGGCAACAGATAAAATTGGATTAGAAAGACTCTCCATCTTGTCTCGGGGGAGAAATGAATAGTGTTCTCAATTTTCCATTTCACTTTCACTCATCCATTACTCATTTATCTGATCCATCCATCATTCCTTTCTTCTCCTTTCGGCCCTCATCAATCACTCTGTCCATCCATCTCGAGTCTGGCTAATGTTTATGGCAGACATCAACACTCACACGCTTTAACCGCTAGGCTTCTGGCAAGCATGTGCTACATGTAATCCGATGGCCTAGCACGCTCATCTGAAACAGTTTGGGGAAAGAGGAGGGGAAAAGGTTTAGAATAAGCTCACACAACACACTGCTTCCTGTGTTCCTGGTAGCAGTGTAGGGGAGTTGGTTGTCCCGCCTCCTGCTATGGCTGGCCTATGGGAGGACAGCTGACAGGCCGTGTGATTAATGATGACAGAGTGCGGAGCAGCTCCTTCATTACACAACAAGTCTCAACCTCTCCATCAACCGGAACTGGGAGGTGGAGAACTAGAAGAGGGAGGAAGTGAGGGAGGAGACAGGAAGAGAGACGGACAGGAAGGAGTAGGTATTGGAGTCTTTTCTTAGTTTCTTATTCTAATGACTTCTACTAGGAAGTACAACTACAACAAAGAAGCAGCCTTGGACCTTAACGTGTAGATTTTTGGATCTGAAAGTCTGTATTCGGAAAGTGCAGAATACGTTTTAAAACTTTCTAAATCCATTTGAGTGTTCTGAAACAAAGCGGGAATGTTTTGCCAGCTCAAAGGTTTCCAGATACAGCAGGATTATGAATTAATCCTGTTTGAGCCAAGAAACTGCAAAAAAAAACTAAGAGGCACAAAGAGGTCTAAGCGGCACAAATCTTAGACCATTTCTCTTCATGCCTCCTCTAAGGCCGATTTTTTCTTCTTCTTCCCTGTGAGTTCTAAAAGAGATCACAAACATCTTTCCTCAGACTAACTCCTCTGCGTACTCTCATTCTCTCTTCCGCTCTCCAACTCCATCACCTCATCACTCATTCTTCTTTTCAAGTGTTCCAAAAATAAAAGAGCACGCAGATGTGAGACACACTGGATTGATGTTTCTAAACCACTGTGCAGCCATTACTTACATTCACCCACAGACAGGGGGAACATTTTTTGAAAATACACTTTTCTCGCTCACCACACTCCCAACCCCTCCCTCTAAGTACACACCGACAAAGCTCTATAAAAAAAAACACGATACTCCAATCCATCATGGCATGCTGAGGTTAATTACCCACATCCAACCATAAATTAACCTGGCCTTGCACTTTTATGACCAAACGTGGCTCTTCATGGACCCGGTCTGACTCCCTCTCTCACTCTGGGTTTGTCTCCCTTCCCTCCGGCTTTCCAGGGCTTGCTTGTCAGGCGAAAACGCGGACAGAGCGAGTTCAGTAGTGCACGAGAGGGCATTGGGCAATTATGGTTACTCTGCTAATGCGCACGAGCCGCAGCTGGTTTTGATCCGCCTGCCCTGGGAGGGATCCCGGCCTGCTTGTCAGCTCCCATGCATCACGAGTGGGGGTCGCTCGCGGAAAAACCGTGCCTTGGCAGGGGCCGGCGTGGCCCCAGAGGCTGGAGGGGGCCGCCTGGTGGGTTGGTTGCACGTGGGGGCGACAACATCTCCTGCCTCCCTCTGCATCTCGAAAGCCTCCCCCCAGTCACGTTCTCTCATCCCCTTCGCCGTTTATTCGACCGCCGCATGAACGTAAGCTTTCTTAATGGGCTGCGATAAGGGCGGAGCAGGGCACCACATCGCAGCCTTGGAAGGTTCTAGACTCTCTCTCCCTCTCTGTTTTACGATCCATACTTAAATGACATGTTGCCGCTGATGTTTCAAACCTCATTCGAAGTTTATCGTGTCCAGCCTAAAGATGTTTCTTGCTCAAGATTCCAGGCCCACTAACTTAGAGAGAGTGGGAGGACCAGAGAGAGAGTGTGTTTGTGTGTGTGTGTGTGTGTGAGAGAGAGACAGAGAGAGAGAGAGAGAGAGAGAGAGAGAGAGAGAGAGAGAGAGAGAGAGAGAGGCACACAGAAAGTGGCAATGATTACCCAAATACAGTCATTAAAGGGGAAATGTGTTTTCACTCTGTCAGGATGATTAATGAGGGGGAGCAAATCCACTCAAACACTGTTGTTTAGTCTAACCAGTGGACCTGATCCCGTCCACTGATTTATGGCAGGCCCTGTGTGTGGCATAATGTGTGTGTGTGTGGCATAATGTGTGTGTGTGTGGCATAATGTGTGTGTGTGTGTGTGTCTTTTCTGAGAGGAAAAAGACAAGGTGTGGTATAGTTAGATCATTTTGATTCACTGGAATGAGAGACCGTGGGAGGAAATTGAACAACATTAGTCCAGGCTAAGTCAGAGTAATGTGTGTGTTTATGTGGTGTGAAATATAGAATGCTTTTGGTTGGTCTATACATTAAACAGATTGCAGTGAAACATTTCCTATAACTATAACATCATTTGTTATAAATACATCATATAAAATAAGTCTTTATAAGACCTGCATGAACGTTTTTGGGCAAGGCTCCTTGGAAATACCAGATGTTTCCCAAGCCATTTTACAAAGTTGATAAGGAGTCAGCTTTCAACACATTTTCCACGCCTGGACCCGATGATTTACTAGCTGTGAATGATGAAACAGCGTCTCAAACTGGTTTATTTCATTATGCAAGCAGCTGCATGTCTGGATGATGTCATGTCAGGGGAGGGGAACAGGAATGGGATGCCCCATTGCTCTTCATCTCTCATGTTTACAAATCGTGTGAAGTCTGGCTTTTTCAAAGTGGGATAAAGCACAATGGCAAGTATTGCCTGATAGCTCAAGAACGACAAAATGATCGACAAGGCGAGTACAACTGCAGTAATAAAGCAACAAATGCAAGGAGAGTACGCTGGGATTGTAATTTCCGTCTCATTTGATTGATTTTGTTCTATCAAGAAAAACAAAAACAAAAGATGCCAGAACACGATGAACTATGATGAAACGACCAGATCTGATCAAACCAATGATAGCTGATAGGAGGCTCAGTATAGCAGACGTGAATCCCAGAACACATTCATCCGAGGAGGACGATGAAGGGAGCCGGGGAGGGGCCCGCGGGGCGAAAGAGGAACAGGCCTGACAGACAGACTCGCCCGTGAGTGACTGGAGCAGTGAGGCGGTCCGATGGGTGAGGGCCACAGGCCTGGAGAGCGGGGCTTCGGGCGCACACATCTCCCTGTGCGGCGACTGTGTCACAGCAGCTGTGTGCACGGGGGGGGGGGGGGGGGGGCGGGGGGGGGCGGGACGGCCTCCTGCTCTGCATGTCAGGGGCCGTGATTAATGACCCGGGGGCCCCGCACCCTTCACCCCCGCCGCCCCGCACCAGTCATCCGCACAGCACCTCGTCAACCCGACAGACGCCCATGACACACACACGTAAACCCCCGCCCCCCCCCCCCCCCCCCCCCCCCCCCCCCCCCCCCCAAAAAAAAAATCTGGCCAATGGCAGTGCTTTGATGCCTTCCGTGTTTCGTGTCTAAAGGTGTGCCTGTGCAGTGTCAAGAAGGAGAGGGTGTTCTGGCTCGCCTCCGTGTGTCGGGGTTCCCAGCATGTCAGGCGGCTGTCAGGGAGTGATTTATGACCACGGGACTCCAACCTGTCTTCACTGCCAGTTCAGTATTGTTACAACTGACAGCTAATGAGGCCAGACATGCTTTCAAGCAGAGCACTTAACAGGGCTTCAATCTACCCCAGTCACTGGCTCCATTTGGCTCTTTTTTTCTCCTCTCTCTCTCTCTCTCTCTCTCTCTCTCTCTTTCTATCTACTCTTTCGCTTTTCTTTTTTTTCTAAGGTGGAAAGGCTGACAGCCGCTGAAGAGGCCTGCCTCGTCGAGATGGGGATGTTTCCCAGAAGCAGACGGTGCAGAGGAAGGGGTCCCTCTCTCAAAATGAGAGCAGAAAGGACAAGTCGAGCGATGCTGATTGATCAAATTAAACTCATTGTTTACCAGGCACTATTGTGTTGGGGGCTGTGTGTTATTCATGCCTAGTCCATTGAAAATACAGCGAATACAGCCAAAAGAGCTAGTATGCATGGTCAATTCTGTTTGCCTTTAGTTGTGCATGTGTTACAGTGGTTGGTCAGTAGCAAGCAGTCACATCAGTCAGAGATTTGAATTTATTGTAATGGACAACCATTATTAGAGATGTTCAAATGGTTGATATGTTCACTGGATGTGTAGCATGACCCTCTTTATTGGTGTGTCTTCTGTAAACTGAACAGTCTGTGTTGAACTTCTATCCTCCAAGCTCTCTTTGTGCTCCGCTGCTCAGTGAGAAAGGCACTATAATCACTTACAGAGTTGCTGGCAGCTCTCCCACCTTTAACCCTGGTTCCTTGTCAGCCATGATTAATGGCAGGCCAGCTAGCTGCAACCTGCATTGCCGGCTCTGCCATTGTTCCCTGGATACTTAATGAACTCTGACAAGCCATTTTTCCGTCTTTACTTTTTTTTTTCGTTCTTCTTTCTTTCAGGTTTACAACAGCGACTCCTAGACTAAGGACAGAGTATGGAGTCATGGGACTTAATGAGTACCCGAGTGTATTTATAACGGTATGTAGTCCAGATAAAACGAGTACCATGTTGTATAAATCCTGTTCCATTAACTTTTTTCTGTGTGAATGTTTTCTGGTAAGCAATGATATATTGTGTTTCTTTTTTTTAATTATGTTTGTTGAATTCGAAATATTATTTCCGTTTCAACTTTCAGAAATATTGCAAGACATCCAAGTCTAAAAGTCTTTTTGACTTTAAATCAAAGTAATTAGAGTTTGCCACAGAACAAAATGTATGTCTTCGTTTGGGTGTTTGAAATTGTATTTATTTAAATGCATCGTATTCAATTCAGATTTGGAAGTTTGTGTATGATTGTTGGACAGCTTTATTGGTAAAAACTCTTCTGAAAAGCAAAATGCACGTTCTAAATGCATGTAATGCATGCCGGCGATGTGGACAGATCCAAACATTCCCCTCCAGTAGGAGGCAATCTCGCTGCTAGATGTGCTGTGCACGCCCATAATAGACAAAGAAGAGGAGCACGTGGAATATATTTGTTTACAAACTTACACTGGCCCTGAGCTAAACATCACTACAGCTACAGCTAGTTCTTATGTCTCTTGGCTACTAGATATTAGTTGTAAATACGAAATATCTGGAATACGGATGCTAAAATTATGTAAACAAGTGACGATTTAATACCGGCTGACTGGTTTAGTTTAATGCCTTGTTATTTGCTGCCCTCTGCTGGTTATGAGATGATGTGATGTTCCGACAAAACAATTTTCTGAAGGTTACTAGAAAGGTTATTTTCAGAGCAAAACCTAAAAAATACAAATTATATGATGCCTTAGAGACACTATATGGATCGCATTCATGTGAAAGTGTTATAGTGATTACAACATGATCACAGAGAGAAACTTCCTACTCTTATCCACAGACGCTTGCGAGCATCAGCTTGCTTCCCCCTCCCTGCCTCCGACTCCACCTCTCCGAAGCTTCCTGGGTAGCGTCGAACGGTCTCCTCAAATTTAAAACCTAGCCCGTACAGTGTCGGTCGATGCCTAAACCCCGACCGACTTTTCTGGTTGTGGAGAGGGGTAATAGATGAGGGAGGCCAACCAAAGCAGTCCCTCGCGAAATGGTTCTGACGACCGAACAACCCGAAAGAACCCGTGCCCCGTTATCCACACCAGAACAATTTACAAAGTCGCTCAAACCCGTCGCCAGGAAAGATTCAAGCCGGGGAATTCTGTCCACGTAAGTTAGAATAACATACAAGGCCTCCTTTACCAACTTTGCTAGCTAGGTTTAGAAGTCACTATTGTGTTATTGAAATATAACGTTACCGTTTTATCTTATTTGTCAACGATTTTGCTCAAGATTGCGTTTGCTGAAACTACTTATCTAGCTTATTCCTATGTAGTTTTGTTCATGCAACTTATGGCCATGTAATACGTGTGACGAAGGAAGAGTACTGTTGCAAGCATTGTTCCAGTAGCAGCAGAGGCTACTAGCTCTTTGTGTTCGAGTCCCTGAAATTTTGGAAAACGTTAGACTTTGAAGTTAATGTTAAGTAAAAAATTGTGGCCCACTCATTTTCGTTTTCCTTTACTTTTCCAGTCCTGTAAAAAGACGCAAGTAAAACTAAAGCCACGATCATGTCAACAACTGAGATTATTGTAACAATCAGCCATGGTATCTTTATTTTATATTTGTTAGCTAGGCTACCATTGTTTACTGTAAACTGCTTCTTGCCGAGTGATTGTCTCCCATCTTAGGCTACAGTTGGTGGGGCCGGTCAGGGAACGTGAGAGGGTTGCTAGTGTAAATCAGAAAGTTTGTTCTGAGAACATTTAGCGATACTGTACTCATTCACACCGTGCTTGTGTATGCATCTGCAGGTCAGAGACGGAGAATGGAGGTGAGGACAGGCCGAGACGGAGCGGCAAGCTTGCAGGGGAACCCCAGCCGTCTCTGGACTTGGAGTGGGAGCTTGACGGCAGGAAGAAAACGCCGCTCATGAGGTAACGCAGAGGTCGTCATATCTGAAATGGAGACGTCTGTTTTGATCGAGAAGCGTCGCCGCTGTGAAGCAGATCTCGGATGTCATTGACCTATTAAAGCTCAATACCGATAGGCTGTAACAGTCATATATTTTAGTTCATTCGGACCAATCAAACCTGTAGTCTGTTTTGATATCTGTTAGTATGGTTTTCAATAATCTATTCCGTTTTTTTGCTATTAAAGTGACGCTGTTTAAACTGCAGACACAAAGCAAGCAGACGTAAGCTTGGCCAAACTGTGTGTTTAGCTTCAGACCTTAATGCTGCTGTGTCAATTATATTTACTTAAGGTAACCATACTGCTGGGAACCCAGGTCAAATAGTTCTGTATGCGTGGCTGGATTACCAGTCTTCAGTGTTTGTGTACTGGTGTTTATAATGGCATGGGCATACTGAAGTGCGTGTTTAAACATCATGCTTTTCAGATTGAAAGCTGCGGAACAGCCTTCTCCAATTCAAATTCCAAATGACAGTGAAACCAAGATTGCAAGGAAAAAATTCAGCCAGGTTTGAGCCATGATATACATGTTGAAGTTGTTAACAAATGGTTATAATGTCACCTCTTTAACGTATAGTAAGTTGGATATTTCAGGGCAGCAACTTTGGACTTTATTTTGATAGATTAAACACAAACAGATACCGTAGTTATTATACTGTCTCATCTCTTAAACCATAATAAGTGTATAACTATTTGATCTGAAATACAGTTTTTAGAATCAAAAATGAAAAATCCTTTCATGGTTTGCTCTATTGAAACATGTTTTGTCTGTTATAGATATCCAAGACCAATCTCCATTACCATAAAATATTCAAACATATCAGCAAAGATGACACACTAAAACAAAGTAAGTGCACCTGTTCAATATAACAATACATCTTTTGTGGAGAGTTAATTACATTGTCTTATATAGGCTAGAAGGTTCAGCGAGTAACAATAACCTCGACTCACAATGGAACTGTAACAATGGTGCTGTAGATCTTGTATTTCAATTTGAAAAACGTGAAAATATGCACCCTGTTTTTGCTCTGCTGAACTGCTTTTGCCCGATCTAAAAGAGCAACATTTTCCCACAGCTTACACTTGTGCCCTGCAGAAAGACATTTTGTATCAAGGAAAACTGTATGTCTCTGATAACTGGATCTGTTTCCATTCAAAAGTTTTTGGCAGAGACACAAAGGTAAGGCAAACACATTTACAGATATTATGATTATGCAAGTATTCCAGAAGGGTCTTTATTCAGGTGCAACTTTTCCCCATCTTGACAGATTACTATCCCAGTTGTCACTGTGACTTATATCAAAAAGACAAAAACAGCCATTCTGGTGCCAAATGCCCTTGTAATAACAACTACAAACGAGAGGGTAAGCCCATTGTATTTGCGATGTTCGTCACATTATCCTCGCCCCTGCACATTCACACGCTTACGTTTGTTCACTCCTCCTAATGCAAAATATGTTTTCCAGCATGTGTTCGTGTCTTTCCTCTCTCGAGATACCACCTTCAAACTCCTGACATCCCTCTGCATCCATTTAGACGTGAGTGCCTTTCTCCTTTTGTGATTGTAACTCACTAGAGATTTATTGTCTTATCACTTTGGCGTTGCGTAGGAATGATGCTGTTATAGAAATGGCGTGGTTGCAGAAAGTTTTCTATTAATGTCTGGACACAGGGTTATACTGACTGTTGTTGGAATGTGGTTTCAGGGAGACAATACTGGGAGTAGCCCTATCCCTTCCTCTGCTGAGAACAGCTTCAGATTGGACTGCCCCACTTCACTTCCTCTGGTCAGTACGCGGCTGATGTGAAGCTCAACTCACTGTGATTGTTTGCTGCTAAGGGAATTGATGACACATAAGATAAATGTTGCGAATAATAATAATAATAATGATAATATAATGCTTCGTCAGGATTCATGGCTGACTTGATGTTTGTTTAAGATTTCTCTTTTTGACTTCCGGAATGTATTCCTGTCAGTAGGAATGCCGTGGGCAAACAAGCCCCCCTCCCCTCCCAAACAGTAATGAAGTCGTTTTGAAAGTGTGCCGATACGTATACTGACGGTCGACATGCGAAACGTTTCTCCCTGCTAGGACTTCTCTGTGGACTTCCTGGATGGAGGCGTACGCCACAGGAGGCAGGACGTGCTGGAGAGCAGCAGCTCTGGATCCCAGACTCCCGATTATGACAAAATGGCCGGTGGGTATTACATTCCCTCCCCCCCCCCCCCCCCCCCCCCCCTTGTGGAGTACCACTGTGTAGTATAACGCTCCCAGAGCATCAAGGAGCAACTTTTGCCCTGGACAGAGTCTGTGGGTCCCATTGGGAAGCAACATAATGCATTTATGACGTTAAGCGAGACCGCGTTAGCTAACCAAAACCACCGTCATTCTGTTGGTCTCCATTACCAAACAGTCACACAGTTGAATTGAAAATGCACGGTTGTACATGGTAACTTCAATCCTCAACAGAAAGGAAAACAAAACTAAGTATCTTCACGTAGGACACACCTCAACAGACATGGCAAAGAAGTCGCGTTTCCTGAAGCTCATGTATCAGGAATAATACGTAAACGATCACCACATTCTCCGTTTCCCCAGTTGTTCCTGTACAGGTGAAACACGAGCCCAACCGCGCTTCCGTCAGCAGATGCATGTTGCCGATATTACACACATTTACACAGCGCCTGTGTTTGTTTAAGCAGAGTTCCCCAGCTTGCCAGACTCGTTCCTGAGCGGAGCGAAGAACGGAGAGGTGGCTGTTCATGCAGACGTTCATCTTCAGACTCCCAGCCAAAAGCACCCAGCAGCCCATCACAATGGTAGGAGAAACTCTGTTGCCTGGAAACTTTACATTTTAGTCATTTAGCAGACGCTCTTATCCAGAGCGACTTACAGTAAGTACAGGGACATTACCCCCGAGGCAAGTAGGGTGAAGTGCCTTGCCTAAGGACACAACGTCATTTGGCACGGCAGGGAATCGAACCAACAACCTTCTGACTAATAACCCGACTCCCTAACCGCTCAGCCATCTGACTTCCCTTGAACACAACTTGAACACAGACTTGTCTGGCTACACCCATTACAATCCCAGTCCACTGTATTTTACATCGGGATTTTCTAAGAGTAAAATAACAGAAGGTTGAAACACTGCAAAATGCTCATCTGGTATTTGTGTTTCTGAATGCCATGTGTACAGGGTACACAAAGGCAAAATCATTACCTTTGTGGCAATGTACTGTTGGTAACTAAAATGTTCCTTTCAATTTCAGTGCCAAGCAAGCTTCCCCTGGGCATAGTGCACAAAGAGATATCTCCCCAGTCCATGTCGTTGCACACCCTTCTTTTCATCTACTTGTTCCTGTGAGTAATATGTGTGTGTCCTTGCGTTAGTCTGATGGGATTTGTAATTAATAGGTTTGGGCTTTTATTTGTCACTGTTCAAAACAGGTCCGGGCATGTCAGAACAAGCACAGTGGATCATCCTTTTGATTTTGGTGTTCTGTTGTCTCTGAAATGCAATCTCTTTTGTTGTCTGTGCAGAGTAAGTGTCCTTGTGTTGACCTCGTGTTACATGGCCTTTAAGATTGTGGGCCTTGAACAGCGTCTCACATCCCTGGGTGATTACGGGCGTAATGGGTGAGTATTACCGCCTAGCTTCCTCATTGCAATAGGCACCATTTGATTATTAACTTTAACACACGTTTATTTATTGCATGTGAAAAAGGGTATATAAGCTATCTATTTTCTAGACGTTTCTTACCCAATACATACTTGTATTGGGTACATTAAATATGAATACTGATTGCATTAAAATGATAAAACACAGAAAAATCTGTGTTAATATATAGTGTGGATGCTGCGTCGTAGGCACCAGCATGGTTAAATCGCATGGTTTTTGGGCTTTGTGTTTCAGGTACATGGCGAATCCCAAATCCCAGGTTGACTTCAACGCTGCGATGTACGGGGAGTTGTCTACAAACCTGTTCAAGCTAGAGAAGGTTCGTCACTGAGCTGTTCAAACATGCCACGCTGGCACGGCTTTCACTCAGCTAACAACTGCTTATTAACTATGACACGAGATCTGTTTTATAAGTGACATATTTGAAGCAGCCATTCTACCATGTGTTTGCTTAATAGTCAGTTAACACAATAGCATTTGGTTTTACAAACGCATCAAAGTGGTGCGTTTTTTTCACGGGTCCAGTACCTTCAACCAGCGTGTTGTGTTCATTTGTTTATATGTTCTCCAGATTCAGAGAAACTTACAAAAGTTACTTGAAGAGACCTAACCAACAGACACTGCCGGATGGACGCTTCACCTTTGCTAAAAACGTTGGAATCTGCAGCTCAGCTTTCGGTTCCAAACCAGACACCCACTCCTCGACGACAACCTTCTTAATTGTGCAATAAGCAGTATCGCCTCTCTCAGGATTAAGATTGGTATATTTTGTAACAGATGAATGAGTTAGAGTAATGAATGCATATTAGTGGCTTTAGTAGGCAAGGAGAAGCCATCAGCTGTATCTGTAGTGCCTCATTTCAGAGTCTGTCTTTCAGGTATGACTTGGTCCAAAGGATCCACCTATTTCAATGTATTTTTAACATTTCAAAATTATCAACATGTTAGGCCCGCTATTAATGTGCCCTTATGTTACAGAAAGGATTTGCCATTAAAATATTTATAGATTTCGCTTAATTTGATTTCACAGGAAGTTTGTATACTCTACATTTTTTGTAATTTAATTGGATTCAACTTTGTCATTAGCAGTGACGCATGTGATTTTCAGTAATTGCAGGTTTTATTTGTGACTAGTTAGCAATTTGCTACAAGTAGGATGTGCATTATATAAAGCAAAGCAGGTGAATCTTCTGCTCAAGACTTGTTTGACTAGTTTAAAACACACATGGCTTAAATGGTGGATGTTTTAGCTGAATCGTGCGCAGAATGTGTTTTATAAGTGGTTTTTCTTTCTTTCTTAAACCATTACATTAGAGTAGACCGTTTCATAAAAACGGTCTACTCTACGGATTGGATATTAATCAGTCCCCAGATTACAAAGGGCTCGTTAATCTTTGTTCAAAATGTTACGTATTTGATGCTTTAATCTTTGTAATCTATATCATGTTTGATCCGTATTAGTATTTAGTAGGCTTATTACTGAATAGGACTTGGCAATATGCATTTATCGCCTACGTTGACGTATATTTGGCCTGCCTGTCAACTCATCTTCAGTCTGCAAATGACGTAACATGGTGAAAGTGCAATGGCGATATTGGACAAAAACAGCCACCGCTTTTCGGTACCATATTTATTATGTCGTTAACGGCACAAAAAACACATACATTCGGCATCAGAATTGCATGTCAAATCTGTAGATTTCACACGCGTGGGGCTACGACGAGAAGGAGTATTTTACTATCTCTGCAAGCGATGACAGTTTAACGCTGGTAAGTTTCATGCAATTGCAATAGCATTGCAACCATTTTCGATGGCAAACTGGTCTCGATTAGAGCACCTGCTTTCAAGGGGCGTGGCGGTATGCTGGGTACCACTTCCAACGAAGGATGCTGAAGGCTTAGTAACGACCACAGGCGAAAAGAGAAAGGGGAAATGGATGATGGTATACCGCGACAACAATGGATTTACGATTTGTTTTGATCATTCGTATTGTGTGACTGCTTGGCGATCAGGCCATATGTGCCTCTGGTTTAGCCTGCACGACAAGAAGCGTTGCTCCGAATGCAGACTTAAAATGTAAACAAAGGAATCGGCCTTTTACTAGGCCTGACACAAGCGTCAACAATGTGCTTTTGTATTGTAATTTTGTGTCAGTTGTGTGCTGCGAAATGCGTGCTATATCCACCATGTTTAAATGAGAAGAATTGTTTGGAAAAAGGGAAAGACGAGAACAATAGCCAGGCTACGTTCTCGTTACATGACAGTCGCCACAAATGGTACCTGCATGTTTTTGCACTAGCCACGGTGCTTAGTATGTTTCATTAATTTCACAAATAGAAAAAACGGTAACAAGCGAGTATAGGATACCACATGTATCCATTGTGTAGGTATCTTTTAGACACTACCATGCTTTCTTTTAGACCCTGTTGTGACTTGTGAAGAGGCACCATGGCAACACAGGAACCCTCCCCTCCCTCGTCGATGGAGAGCAACAAACCTGGATTCCCCAAGAAGATCCTTGCCAATAAGCTGGAGGACAAGCACCTGTGTAACTGCTGTCACAACTTACTGAGGAGACCGTTCCAGGCACAGTGTGGCCATCGCTTCTGTTCCTACTGTTTCAACAGGACAGTAAGGTGAGAGACAGCAGGTTATATGGCCCATTACAGGAGTGATGACAACACCATTCAGAACATCAACAACAATTAGACATTTGTATTCAAGCTAGCATTGCCTGCCATGTGTTTTCGACTCATTACTACACTGAATTGCAGTTGGTTACCATGTCAATACTGAGTTAGATGTCTGAGTTGGTATGAGCCGTTTTGTCTATTGTTATATTTTGCAGCAATGGACCTCAGAAATGTAACGCTTGCATCAAAGAGGAGATTTTCGAAGAGCCAACGTCGATTTTAAAGCAAGGCTGTGTAAGTTGCTTACTTATTTTCAAAATGGCGGCATTGTATATCTAGTAGACTTGCTTCAAAGGACTGTCGTTTAGTTGACTGTTGTATAATGCAACGGTGGAGCCAGTGAGTCCATGCTATGTAGAGCATGTGCAATGAAATGCACCTTTTAAACATAAATGATGCATCAGTTAACAGGATTCACTTCCTGCGACTCTGTGACTGACAGGAAGTGCATATATTTGACTTCTTCTAGGCTTTTCCTGATAATGCAGCTCGGAGAGAGGTTGAAAATCTTTCTGCCGTCTGTATTAATGAAGGCTGTACTTGGAAAGGCAATATTAAAGAGTATGAGGTAAGCAGTGTTTTTGTTTGAAATGAACATTTCTTAGATTCTGCTGTATGCCCTGGTAGACATTACCATAGTTACTAGTCTTCTCCAAGACCATGCTAACTGTCTCTAAATTCAGTTTGTTCCTTTTCTGAACATACTTGTATACCTTTTCTGAACATACTTGGTATACAACAATATGCGCAAACATCCTCGAGGAATCGTAACGTGCGGTGATGTTTTTCCAGCTGAGCCATGAAGGGAAGTGTGAGTTCATGATCATCCCCTGCCCTTCCTGTAAAGAACGGCTTCGCTTCAACGAGCAAGAACGGCACAATGAGCGCGAGTGCCCAGAGAGAACGCTCAACTGCAAGTACTGCAAGGAACCGTTCCACTTCAAAAACATCAAGGTGACAAATAACGTACCTCTTCTCGTTCCATTACGCAAAGCAATCGACACGGAACAATCGATCGATCTAGAATCAGGGCCAAACCCCAGATTTCTTATCTTCTAGGCCCACGATGAGATTTGTCCTAAGTACCCAATGATCTGCGAAGGCTGTGCCAAGAAAAAAATCCCCAGGGAAAAGGTATGAACTGACCAGTACGGCAACAAAACACAGGTTAGGTTTTTCATGTCGACCTCCATAATCCTGGTAAGGATAATGTGTTGTGTCTGCTTGAAAACTAAATTAGATGTGGTATTACTCGTTTACTAAATACTGATATTGCTTTTCTCTCCCTTAGTATGTAGACCACATCAAGTTCTGCAGCAAGTTTAGAACTCCGTGCCGGTTCCATGTTGTCGGGTGTGATATGTCAGTAAGTACAGATAATTATTATCACGTTTTACAACTAAATGACTGGATGTTAATAGTATCCACAAAGTTCTACAGACGTAATTATGACAGTCACCCACCCCACAGGCGTGTCAGAAGGTTGACATGTTGTCTCCGTACAGGTGGAGAAGGAAAAGATCCACGACCACGAACGAGCCTGTGCCTACGAGCACCTCAACCTGCTTCTGCACTACATCATGGGCATGAAGGTGAGCATGGAGGGCCTGCAGCCCCAGGGTCTGGAGCTGGCTGGACACAAGCTGCTGGAGCTTCACCAGTCCCTCAGGGAACTCGAGGCCCGAGTCTCCCATCTCAGCACCACCTCCTCTGGGCCTCCCGTGCAGGGGGCTGCCTCCTCCTCCGGTTCCTCCAGCTCCGGTCCTCCTGGTCCCTCTGCCCCAGCTCCCTTACCTCCCCTGCCCGCCCCGGCCCCCACCCTGTCGGTCTCCACCTCCTTCACACCCCTGCCCAGCTCTGTGGGAGCAGCCCTGGAGCTCCAGCTACACAGCGAGAAGACCAAGGTAGCCGAGCTGGGCCGCAGGTGTACAGACCTGGAGGTGAAATCAGGCACGTTTGAGAATGTAGTGTGCGTGCTGAACCGAGAGGTGGAGAGGTTCGCCACAACTATGGAGGCCAGTAATCGCCAGCACCGGTTGGACCAGGATAAGATCGAGGTTCTGAGTAACAAGGTGGGAAACAAGCCTGTCTGGACGCATTGCCTGCTGCGGTGTTGATGTGAGATGTCAGCTTGATACATATACGGTTCTGTGCTAACCGTACATCTAAAATTCCCGCAGGTCCGACAGTTGGAGAGGACAGTAGGGCTGAAAGACCTGACTGTAGCGGAGATGGAAGGCCGGTTGAGGGAGATGTCGGCCACCACCTTTGACGGAGTCTTTGTCTGGAGGATCTCTGACTTCACCAAGAAGAGGCAGGATGCCATAGCTGGCCGAGCCCCAGCCATGTTCTCTCCAGGTATGGTCATACAGATCAGATGGCTGAGCGATTAGGGAATCGGGCTAGTAATCAGAAGGTTGCCGGATCGATTCCCCGCCATGCCAAATGACATTGTGTCCTTGGCCAAGACACTTCACCCTACTTGCCTCGGGGGGAATGTCCCTGTACTTACTGTAAGTCGCTCTGGATAAGAGCGTCTGCTAAATGACTAAATGTAAATGTATTGATCAGAAGGTTGCCGGTTCGATTCCCGGCCATGCGTAATTACGTTGTGTCCTTGGGCAAGGCACTTCACCCTGAATGTCCCTGTACTTACGTCGGGAATGTCCCTGTACTTACTGTAAGTCGATCTGGATAAGAGCGTCTGCTAAATGACTACATGTAAATGTAAGGTAATACAAGCTCTCCTGGCAGCCGGAGACAAACTTATACATCAGAAACAAACAGCTCAAGGCTTCTACAGATGTCGTAAATGGACCGATGTCTCGATCACCATTGTCTACGGTCTCCTGTTGTTGGGTTATGGTAGAACGTGACCGCCTCATGTCTTGTCTGTTTTCTTGCAGCCTTCTATACCAGCAAGTACGGTTATAAGATGTGTCTTCGGATCTACCTGAATGGGGACGGGACTGGGCGTGGCAGCCACTTGTCCCTGTTCTTCGTGGTGATGAGGGGACTGAACGATGCCCTGCTGAAATGGCCCTTCAATCAGAAGGTCAGTCAAACGGCAGAAAAAACGGGGTTTTTAACTTTAATGTTGTTTATAGACTGAAATGAACAATCTCTCACTCTCCCTCTCTCTCTCTAGGTGACTCTCATGCTGCTGGACCAGAGTAACAGAGAGCACATCATCGATGCGTTCCGGCCCGACATCACTTCCTCTTCCTTCCAGAGGCCCGTGAGTGAGATGAACATCGCCAGCGGCTGCCCGCTCTTCTGCCCGCTCTCCAAACTCGACGCCAAGAACTCCTACATCCGCGACGACACCATTTTCATCAAGGCCATCGTTGACCTCACGGGCCTCTAGATTGCCCACAGTTAGCACTGCAACCATTCAGGCTCCATTTTGGCTCCCCTGCGAGCTCCATTAGGGCTCCATCTGGGCTTCTTTCAGTCCCCTGCAGGTGTGGGGAGACAGCCATGCTTGCTACTGTGTGCTGCATGCCTCTCCAGTGGGGTGTCCGTCCTGGAGGCCCCCGACAGGAGGCGTTGCCTGGCGGTCGCTGGCTGCAGAGAAGCTCTGGTGGCTGATATATCGTTTGGGTGCGATGGTTTCTTTGGTTTCTTGATGTCACAACACTGGTTTCTTCATGGTGCTTAAACTCCACTCTAACTCAGCATTTTTCGACCCCATGGAAAAAGGTTTAGAAACAGACACCTGAGTAGTGCATGTAGACTCAGTGTTTATTAGAGTGGAACGTAGCGTGCTGAGTCGACCAGTCATACGGGAGTGTTGCTGTTAGCAGAGATAGATTTGGTTGTGTGGTTTTCATGTCGGTGTAGTATACCGACTCGCTGCTTACGGTAGAGGTAGAAGCGTGGCTTGATGCAGGGTATTTACATTTCTTGCTCATTTTGATTGTGGATATTGTGAGCTTCTAAAAAACCCATTGTTGAGTAAATTTGCATAGACAAACGTGGAGTTATGTTACGAATAAGATTACGGGGGCATTTGTTTGCCTTTTTCGCGCCAAGTGCATGCGGCTATAGTTCATTGGCTTTATTTCCCCCATGTCAGGTGCTCTTTCTTTTCCTTGAGCCGAGCTTGTTGTTCAACTTGTTTGTGAAATGCCCATCTGTGATGGTGGACATTGCCTGCATGTCTTTAATCCAGGCATACGTAATAATAACGTTATTGTTGCATTCGTGTTTCCCCTCTAAAGGGGGTGCGGGATTGCGATTGGTGGTTCGGGACATCTGTGGAAGATACTGTGGAGTTATCAGGGTGTCATGGCAACGTGCCCATCAAGCCTTAGACATAGGTTGTGTGTTTGGGTCTCTTTGACAGATACACAATTGCTGTAGGTTTTGCTCTGCACATGCTCAGTAGCTCACATCTCACTACACATAGTACTGTGCCCCACCACAGATCGAAGTGATACAGGTTCTGTGAACTGAGGGAATGGGAATGATCTGTTCCTGGTTTCTTGTCCACATACAACACAGTTCATGCATAATATGTTTCTATGTGGCTTTCTGATATGATACCTATGTGAATTGAATACATGTTGATGTTGATGCAAAAATAGCTAAGGGTGTTTTTATATTCTTTTGTTCAAAGAAGCTGAAAGACAAAGTATTGAATATACCTAAACTATTGTGTTTGACCTTTCTTTAAATTGGCCACAGGTCATTGGTGATTTGCTTATTGCATATTTGTTGTATACCCAGATGCCCCACATTTACTAAAATCTCCATATTCTGGGGTTGGGTGAAGCGTCTGACACAAATTCGTTGTATTCTATGAAGCACCAATCATGCTGGTCAAAACGCTACGACTCTGCCAGTAATGACTTGGATTGTGTCTGTAGTTCCTGTCTATTTCCACTAGGGGACGCTGTTTAGCCTGCTGTGCTCATGCAGCCTTCTACCGGCCTGTTTTAGACCCTGTCTCGACCTGTATTGAAACCTCTCTGTGCATGGGAGGCTTCAATTCATATTCAGTATTGCGGTTCATGATTGGTTTACCTTGTAGACTAATGGTGAATGCATTTATTTGTATTTGTTTGGAAGAATGTAAATATGATAGTATATTTATTATTATGTTATATCTAGCATCACCGCTGTTCAACAGGGGCAGTTGCTTATATATTCCTTGCAGTTTATAAATATGTATATTTAATGTCATAATATTGGAATATTCAATATCTTGATGTTAATATACACTAATTGTTATTAATACAAATAGTATTGTTAAATATCATAGTAATTATATACCTATATATCTACTTTGTGTTTGTCAAGATGGTTTAAAACAGGTCAGGACAGTCACTTATAAAACAAAACAATTATTGCCAAGTGCAACAGACAGATGTTATCTTGAGATCAGACCTCTGCTCGACTTTTATATTATACCTCATTTTACAGAGTTAATTCCTATCAGCCCATGGGATTCATCGTAATTTTGTTTACATTACTCAAAATGACCAGCAAGGTTTCTGACAGAAGAACAGTGACCTACTAATACTGCCTAGCAAAACACTGGTACTGTGGTTATGGGTACTGTTAAGAATGGGTGTTAGCCTATTTCATTATTTGAGGATTGAAGATTAGTTTGGTCTTGTAAAGTTGATCGACATTTTCATATACTAAATTCATCTTGTACACATAGTTTGTTTGCTTCAAATGGAAAAATTATAATAAAGTAATGTATAGTTCACATACAATAGTAGGTTATGACACCATCTTTTCTTTACATATATATTCTTGTAATGTGCCAAAAGTAAATTTTACCTCTGTATACTGAAAAGGAGGTATTACAAGTTATGATTGCTTTCTATGCTGAAATATGGTGCCAAATATACTTACTCTTCTAATTTATGGTATACATATAGTAGTAGCTTGATCCCAATATGATGCATGTGTCACTTTTGTAAGCATCTATACTGGGAAATAAGAGACGCTCAACAAAGGTTCCTCTGATAATATACCTTTACTGTGGGGTTTTGAATGTAAGCTTTGATGCAGTTGTTTCTCTGAGAGAGCGTATAACAGTTCTTTATAAAAGTTGTGATGCAGTCAAGTTGAACAAACTTGGGCACTTTGTATAGTTTAAATGTCGAACAGGGTACTTTGTTTAGTCATTTGTATACAGTGAACTTAGAGCCATATACAGTTTTGATCATAATAAGTGTGTACTCTGTAACATGATATGCAGTATGTAATAAATGCATTGATGGATTTGTGATTTTATTTGTGGTTTCATAACTCATCTCATTCTTTATGTTAGGATATCATCCAGGCCTTTGACTGGCAGTTGCAGATGTCATACAGCAGGGGGCAATGTTCCTCAACTGGCACCTGACGGGTCAGCATCGCTGCCTGTGATCTCACACCAGGGATTGTGTTGCCGTGGTGATGCAATCTCAACTACACGTAGATAATTATTGTGGCCTTCGAGAATCTCGGAGTCTCCAAGGAATCCTTATTATTTCTTTTTAAATGTTTTGGCAACAGAACTAAGCTGGTTGGAAATTTACAACTTAGTGGGATAAAACACATAAAGGAATTGGTGGTAAATCACTAATGGATGTGACATGGTTTAATATAAAATGTATGATCCGGCTTTGACCATGTAGCTGTATTGTTTGAACAGATGCCCATGATGCCACAACAGTTGTGGAGCCAGATTGATGACCAAATCATTACAAGGAAGAACTCTGTAAAAAGGTTGGACAAGATTCTTGCTAAATGTACAATACACAGTCACACTTTAGTCTTTGGTAAAGACATTAACACACACAGTATATCTTTGTATGTGACTGCAGACACAAACCTGTTCATACAGCTGCCTGTACTGACAAAGTGTCAAAAATGTCAAAACGCACCCCGTAAACAGGAAATTAGTGGACAACTCCATGACTAAATGAATGGCTATATGAATATGACTGGAGGAATCATCACCTCAAGTGCCCTCATCATTGGCTCCGACAGGCCTGCTACCGCTGTGGTGAGTCACTCTTGAGTGGAAGTCTACTGGCAGGAGCCCAGGAGCCTCCCTGAGGGTAGGGGTTTAGGTTTGGGGGAGAGGGGACTGACCCGCACAGCTGTCTGGGCTCCACACTAACCTCCAGTAGCACACATCCCTCCTTCTTTTACATTTAGTCATTTAGCAGACACTCTTATCCAGAGCGACTTACAGTAAGTACAGGGACATTCCCCCCCGAGACAAGTAGGGTGAAGTGTCTTGCCCAAGGACACATGTCATTTGGCTCGGCGGGGAATCGATCCGGCAACCTTCTGATCACTAGCCCAACTCCCTCACCACTCAGCCATCTGACTCCATGTGTCGGACTGGACACTGACTCCTCCGACAGGGTGTTGAGAGGTAGGGCGACCCCCAATCTCACCTGGCAACAGCGTATACCTTTGTGGTGGTATCACACGTGGTTCTTGGTTGTGCCAGCCCCAATCCCTTTGCTTGGAAAGCGGGTAGATCTCGTTTCATCCGCCTCAGACAGAGGGGCATAGCAGCAGTGGCTTCTTATCCATCTTGGTCTCCTTTCACTAACCTCTGCCAGGCAGAGACAGATTGGTCACAAACAAAGCAAGTGGATTAAGTTCGCAGTAGTCAGAAGCCACATGTCCCGATGGCATGATGTCATTCAGGTCTCTGCCTCTGCTCATAGCTGGCGTCTTCGGTTACAGAACCGCTTCCTATTCAAAGACTATGATGTCATGAAGGAGGACTAGACAAAATACATGTTGAAAAGTAAACTAGGATGTTCACGTGAAAGCTAAACAGTCTGAAGCAGTGAGGGGGGGGGGATGTTTCATTAGAGAGTGTTTTTCTGTTTTTGCAGAGGAGAAAAACACTTTGTCCTGTTTATGTAGACTCTAAATCAAAGACTGAGCCTGTTTATCCACTGTATGGTACATTACCTTCATTTATTAATCATGTGCAAAACTTATGACTGACCAGGAGGAGGTGAGGCAAAATAACACTTGAACATTTTATTTCCTCGCCCAAACTAAATTTCTCTCAAGCATATCCTTATGTAAGCCAGTGGTCTTGCTGTCCCCTTCTTCCTGTATCAGAGTGACACACATCCCCAGGCGTAGCCAATAACAAGGGGTGGATCCCTCTTACGAGCTCTCTGATTGGCTCTCCAGGAGGTTACCGTGCCTGTATATTGGGGCCAGGTCAGAGTTCCCTAATGAATCTGGGCTCCTGCTGGTCTTAAAACGTTGGTAAAACAGCCCTGGGGGTAAGGGCTTCCTTTGGGAGTGGCCGTCTTGTTGGTGCTGAATCTTCTGTCTGTGTTGGAACTGTTGCAAAACCGTTAAACAGGCTGCTAACAATATTTACGGTACAAGCAGTTGGAGGGGTCTATTCTTGCATAAGTTCAGGAACACCACGCGTTTGATCCCCAAATAATCTATACGGAAACAGTTTACTGGCGGATAAAAGAAATAAGGTGTACTCCTGGGGGCAGAGGAATAAAAAAAGTGGAATGGGAAAAAATTATACGTTGAAGTTCCCCTTGGAATAATGATACCCAGTGTTGTAATGAATACTGATAGCAGCACACAGGGTCGCAAGGCACAGCTTCCTACACCCAACAGTTAGAGTGGACTCCCAGGCAGAGGAGCGCTGGGGCAACAGGACCAGGCAATTTCCCCACCTCTTCAAAAGAACCCACCGAAGACCCGTCTTAAACGTCCCAAATGGGAAACACATGGGTTGGGAGTTTTTCGGGCATGTTCTGCTGCTGGTGGATGTTTCAGGTCAAATTTTTAGGCCAGTCAGGCTCCATGGAGAGAGGAGGAAGGCTCCATGGAGACAGGAGGAGGAAGGCTCCATGGAGAGAGGAGGAGGAAGGGTCCATGGAGAGAGGAGGAGGAAGGGTCCATGGAGGGAGGAGGAGGAAGGCTCCATGGAGAGAGGAGGAGGAAGGCTCCATGGAGAGAGGAGGAGGAAGGCTCCATGGAGGGAGGAGGAGGAAGGGTCCATGGAGGGAGGAGGAGGAAGGCTCCATGGAGAGAGGAGGAGGAAGGGTCCATGAAGAGAGGAGGAGGAAGGCTCCATGGAGGGAGGAGGAGGAAGGCTCCATGGAGAGAGGAGGAGGAAGGGTCCATGGAGAGAGGAGGAGGAAGGCTCCATGGAGAGAGGAGGAGGAAGGCTCCATGGAGAGAGGAGGAGGAAGGGTCAATGGCTTCTCGTTGTCAGAAACTCCTGAACATACCAGTGACGCGTCACAGACCATAAAGTGTGACAGCCCCAGTGTGACTCGCCGCCCGTCCCAGGTCCAGATGTAGGGACGTCAGGGGGCACGGTGGAGTCACTGGATGATTTGTGTAACTGCATTTTGTTCCACTTTAAGCAGCTTGCCTGAGAGCTGGTAACAGTTTTATCGAGGTTTTATGCAACATTTGGGCTTTATTTATTTTTCCGGTGGGGGTGGGGGGGGGGATATTTTGACATTCACACTTATGTTGTAAGTTTAAAAAGATTTACAGGAACATATTATTTTTTTTAGCATGGCAACCGATATTGTGCCACAGTGAAAAATTATTATTTATATGTTTACCCACTCGTGAATCTTGAGTAGATAAGGAAAAAGTCTTCGGCTGACACATAAAACGAGTGGGTTATTTTGTTTCGGATTCGACCTATCGCCATGAGGAAGTTTTCCCTATGTTGCAACGAAGCCTCTCTCCCTCCCTCCCAAGGCAGGGAGAACTATAAATAACACAGGCACACGGAGTGGAAATATCTTCCATCTGAAGGACCTGTGCTCCTAGCTCAAACTATTAGCCTCTCCCACTTGCTTTCAGCCTGTTGGGTGTGATAGGGAGAATAACCGAGGAGAGTGATGGCTCAACTGGTGGAAAATTAATGGAAATATGAACGTTAACAGAGGCCCATGTGTCTCAGTACTTTTCTGCTGTCAAGGAGAGTGAACCAGGAAACTGGTTCTTGGGAGCTCATGCATGGGGATGCTGTGCGTCTCTGTGGTGTTACAGATTGTTTTTGGTCAGGATGCTGACAGGTCTGGCACAGTCACACCGAATTATTCCACACGCAAAAATCACTTTCCTAACTGTGTGTTTGTGTTTTATAATTGTTTTCCAATGAGAACTTGCCACATACTATATTTCTACATGCAGGAATGCAGGTCTTGAATCATTGATACGCCCCAAGATGAGAAGGAGGTATTTGATGTCATATCAACGATTCGTTTAATACACTTTTTTGCGTCACCACCGAGGACTGTAACAAGGTCCCTCAAGACAAAGATGGAACCAACATCCACAGCATAATTCTGACTAATCTGATGGAGCCGATCTACCTCGTATACTCCCTGTCTTGCATGAAGAATGCCTCTTTAAACCAGGTTGGGGAAGGAGAAGGGATTCCTGAGCTATGAGGTGATCGAGGACTATGGGATCTGATCGGACCTGACACTCAAGGCTGCCCGACACACTGCCAGAAAAATAGTTGAGAGAATAAAAAAAGGACCTTCTGGTAACATCAAGTATCTAAAAAGTCAGAGTTGTAAGTGACTCGGGGATTATATAGTATTTTGTGAAATGTTTTTATTTTTTACTTGGACTTTTATTTAGTTTCCATGAACACATTTCATAGTTGGTCCACACCTTTACTGTAAAGGACATCTTCACAGAAGTCTTTGTAGTGACATCACGGATGTCTTCTATTCATGTGGTATAAAGGTTGACATACTCCACCAGTAATCAGGCACCTGGATCTGAACACTGGTTTACAGGGGTTAGTGTGTAAAAGGCGCTCTAATAACAATCCTCAACATTCAAATTTACAGGTGTGTGTTTAACCTGACAGTTGTAGAATTCAAACAATGCCGTCAGGTTCCTGAAGGACAAAGGTGTGGTAACAGCCTTGTGTAAGAGAGGCAGCTTCAACGCAAGTAAAGTGAGAAAAAAAGAAAAAGTGGGATGGATCAGAGTGCGTGCAGTCGGAAACCACTCAGTTCCATTTCCTTCTAATAGAGAAGAACTGAGCCATTCCACTTTTTCCACTTCATCCATCAATATGTGCGGTAGCCGATTGTATCCGGCCGGATGAGACTGTGCCAGACTAGACAGTTGGAATGAATGAGACTACAACTAAGACAAGGTTGTTGGATCTTCCTGTGATGGATACCAGGCCAGGCCATACAGGGAGAGGAGAGGGGAGGAGAGGAGAGGGGAGGGGAGGGGAGACAATAAGCTTAAGCTTAAGATGAAAAGAAAGGAGAGGAAAGGCAAAGCAAGGTCAGGACAAGACGGGGAGGAGATATCAAGGAAACAGAGTAGGAAGTGAGAGGATGCAATCAGAGGACACCCAGGGAGGACACGGGGACAACCGAGGATGACAAAGCAATATGTCATCTACAAGCTCCGAGACTGAGGATGACTTCAATGACCTCTTCGGGCTCTGCTCTTCATCTGTGTACGTGAATGTCAGGAGGTATCCCTCTAGACTAAACACCGCTGGAACAGATGAAGATTTTCCTGTAAATCTTGATTTCAGACGACTACATTTCCATGGAACTCCCCACATCAGTCACTAAAACGTACTTAAAGTCACATGAAACGTTCAAGTCTCTGGGGAAATCGCGTCTCAATACTAATTCCTTTGTGCGTTTGCTGTGAGGAAACTTGATCCTCAGAAAGTCAGCCACAGAGCCTATACTGTAGGTTTAGATGTTCTCCAGGATAAAGATCATCCGTCCCCAAGCTTACAATAATCCTAGAAACATGGTTCGAAGTTTCTGGTTTTGTGACTTTCTCTGTAGTCATTATAGTTGCCATAGTAATGACACCTCCCTAACCTTGAACTTACAGTACTGTGACTTATGGCAGCGCAGTTTATCTGATGAAGACATGCAACATATTTACTCCGTGAACCTACAGAACCAAAACGCTCATCTTACAGCAGCGTTGTGAGGGAATGTAAGGTGTCCCAGATGGGACATATTATGGGAGGCATTGTGGTTTTGTAAAGCACCGTACACCTTTGAACCATTCATTCCCCCCAGTTTCCTTTTTTTGACTTTGTAATGACACGCAGTAATTGCAGGCATTTATCGTGCCATGCTACTACTGGAGTCATATGGCTGAGCGGTGAGGGAGTCGGGCTAGTAATCCGAAGGTTGCCAAATCGATTCCCCGCCGTGCCAAATTACGAGGTGTCCTTGGGCAAGGCACTTCACCCTACTTGCCTCGGGGGGAATGTCCCTGTACGTACTGTAAGTTGCTCTGGATAAGAGCAAATGACTAAATGTAAATGTAGCTCAGAAGAGTTATCTGGCTTTACCACAGAGCTATGACCCACATGTAGATATCCAGCAGTGGTAGACTGTGTTGAAAGCTAACTACATGCGCTAGTCTCCCTCACCAGAAGGCCATGAACCTGCTAATAGGTCTTAATGTTTGTTTTTGACAGCCAGGGGGATGGATGCTCGCGTCATTGTTTTCAGGATTCCAGAGGCTTGACGAGGCGAGCGGTTCTAGTTCTCGGCTCTCTTCCAAGACAGCCATTTCTCCCTGTTTGAAAGATTGCGTCCAGCCAGTTCTTTTGATACTGATTGTTAAGTGCGTTTAATGATAATACAGTGGTAAAGTATAATCAGTCAAGACCTGTGGACCTGTCTTGGTAAGAAGAGTTGAGGGGACATTTCTTATGAATCATGGTGCGTAGACTTACTCACAGGTACTATAGTTCAAGGGTGACCGTCCCAGCAATATAGGATGACGTTCAAACGACGTGCGCGAATCGCAAAAATGTGTTCCATATACACTATTTAGGAATGAATTGTGTGCTGTGTTTAGATTTACTTTGTGATTTTGATTGTAGCCAGTGAGACCTGAAGTTTGCATTCCAGTGGCTTCTGCCAGCCATACACAAAGAAGAAATCATTTTGTCATATTTACGTTTTATCATTTACATATGATAGAAATTGGACATACAGGACACTTACATAAGGACTTTCTAAGGTTTGTTGATATCATGATGATATCATGAAGATGTCCTGTCCACACAGTGCCCTCTTTCAATGTATAAATCCTTCACAAAACTGCACACAGTACCTGACATTTACATGTGCGAATTACAGTATGCCATTTCAGGAACAACTGTGGCAATTCCTTTGTTCTCGACAGATTAAAATCTGAACCCAATTCGTCAAACAACTAGTACAACTTTTGACAAATTCGTTTTTGTGTTTCCATGGCAATCCAGCAGTGACTGTTAATGTGTAGACTTAAACTTTTTATAATGAAGGCAAGGTGCAGCACAATATTTCAAAGCATGATGTCATAGTATTGTGTTCTCCCTGTAGAACCCTGAGGTTGGAAGGGGAGGTCCAGAGAGACGGACAAAATCCCATAATCTGTTTCAAATCTTATCGCTCACATCAACGCATCGCCAACTCCCCTCCTTTGCCTTGACTGCCATAAAACACAGGCTTTCCGTATGTAGCCGCACATTTCAGAAAGCAGGTAGTCACATTTAGGAGAAGTATGCAGGAAACTGGTCACACAGGAGGTTCGGGGGAACAGCAATACACAGTGGCAAAGGAAACTGCAGTAAAGATCTCTCTTCCGTCATAGCAAGATGTCCGGAGACCCCACTGAGTTAACAGAAATCTTTATTTCCCAAGGAAGAGAAACCCCTTCTCAGTTTCCCCTCAGCATGGAGGGCCAGAGCTGGTATTTACAGCTTGAGGGTTGGGAAAAACAGGGATTGGTTGCTAGGTATATTCTGAAAATATGCTGACTTGGGATCAAGGCACTGGAGAATCTGGAGTGAATTAGTGCCAATGTCAGAAGCGAGACTGTAATTTTGATCTACTGTCCAACCCTCTTTCCTGGGTTGTTAACGCTTTGTCCTTGAGGGACAAGGGCTGAGAAAGCATGCGCTATATGATCTAAGCGGATGTTTGAAAGTATTCTTTTATTTCCGAAAAAACAGGCAACAAATTACTTCCATAACTTTTGGAAATTCGGTTCTGATGGAATAATTGCTACAAATCATCCGGCCATGCAACATTCTCACCGTATCAGACAAACGATTTAGTCTGGATGCTAGTCAAACGTTACCAAGCCATAGTTGACTTCCTCCTAATCAGTCAGTGTAGAGAGGAACGCACAGTATATGATGTGCATCGCGGCTGACATTGTAGCCAACGAATGTCACGGCGACCAGTTAACATTGGAATCAGGTCACTCCCTGTGGTTCCATCAATACGTAATTAAAAACAGGATGTAGACACACCATTCCTTCACCCAATCCCTGCTGCTTTGATCATCATCCACTATGACACCGTTTTCTAACAGTTACTCCACTATCCATATGTCAGTGTGGTGAATGTTGTCAAAGTACAGACTGTCGAGGGGTTTTGAATGCTCTCACTCATAAGTAAAAGTAAGGATTTTTCTGTACGGACTAGCTTTAACTAGAACTTCCCCATATACAAGAATTGTATGTGAAAGTATGTGACGAAAAGGCCAAACATCTTGCTTTATTCTCTGACCAGACCAACCACACTCATCAAATGCATGATATCCAGAACAGGAAGTATCACATGTACTCTACGGCCTTGAGCCAAGGCTGTACGGTGTGTCTGGTGGACTGCTTCAGAGGGGAAAGCCCCTGCTCTCGTTTCACTCCCAGACTAAAGGGTGACATCACTGGCTCCATCGTTAACGAGGGTCCCCAGCACAGTGGACCTGGAGTTCCACTCCGCTCATCCTCCAGCTGAACTCCATCAGACTGCATCTCCCTCAACCGTCTCTCTCTCCCTTAACTTCTTTGTCTTTCTCTCGTTTTCCATTCTCACTTTTAATAAGATTTTTCTTCTTCAGTTGAATTATTATTTTTGTCTTGACTCTCACTGTCTGTATCACTCTCTTTCCTTTGTCTCTCCTTTAATAGCAGGTTTTTTTCCCCCTTAACAGGACTTCCGGGGGTTTATTTCCGTAGAACACTGTTGTCCAGCGGTGAAGTGACGAAGGGTATTTCTG
Source organism: Hypomesus transpacificus (assembly GCF_021917145.1). Classification (NCBI taxonomy): domain Eukaryota; kingdom Metazoa; phylum Chordata; class Actinopteri; order Osmeriformes; family Osmeridae; genus Hypomesus; species Hypomesus transpacificus. Next base: position 925,912 of record NW_025814038.1, read on the forward strand.
GCTCACACGCCTCAGATCTGAACTGCTGGAACAGTGTGAGGTCTGCTGGAAGTCGCATTAGTAACCAGGGCTCGCACACACACGGAAACCATTTCAGTTCATATCATTGATACGGGGGGAATTTCTTTTTATTGCGTGACGAAAAAAAAGTTATGTTTAATACAAACAGAATTTTGTGATTTCGCAGATAGTTAGGGATATGGTTTCCATACTTAAAAGTGCCAAGTGTTTCACACATTAAACACTGTTTAGTAGTTAGACTTGACATTGTTGGGTGGATTTTCCTCACGTTTAAATCTGACTTAAAGATAGGCTGTGTGAAACTGTGGAATTCAGTTATACTTGCATTGGTGTCAAACCTCAATCTGTAATATAGGGGTATATAAGAAGCATAGAAGGTACCTTAAAACCTTGTTCAAACTCATTGTTAAACTAACCAAGATTTCCTGTTCACATGGACTTCTCAATCCAGACTGTGTGGATGGCTGTTGATTCCACATGAAATCCCTGACTACAAAACAGATTCCCTAAATTCCATTTTTTTTTATCAGTTCTTAAATGTGTGACATGATGCAGCCATCCGTTGACAGACTAACAGCTAAGGCTTCAATTACGTATGCATGAATTCAGTGTTTTTTCTCTGTGATATTTAATCATAGTCTTGTCCTGCCAGAAGCCAATGGTGAAGTGCCACAACACTGCATAGTAGCCCTACACCCCTGCTGCATTACATTCGCATCACACTTTGAGTTGAGGAACATTTCTAAAGAGATGTCGATGGTCAAGTGTGAAAGAAGGTGGGTTGTGTGCATGAGCAATCTGGCTCATCTGTTTGTCTACTGACGAGCATTTGGAAAGTGGTTCTTTACCTCAGCAATGCTTTTTGTATCTTTAAGGGAATGACTAGACGGGGTCTCGGATCTCAGATTTTTGTTAGTAATTGTTGCTGCGCAAAACTATTATGCGAGTTGGTAAAACAGCGGACAGCGCGGAAATAGTTCATAAGAAGCTGACTCAAGAGATAAGGCTTCTGGCAGAGTGGAGCTTGTTTTATTGATGATCTTGGACGAGAGAACCGTGTTAAACAACTTCCTGTCAGGACATGACATCAGCCAATGCTTCTCTGGGCAACATATCTACCATTGGGAGCTGTTCTGATAGTCAGAAGAGAGGAAGCTAAATGCACAGGCTTTTAGAACTTTCAGATCTATGAGAATACCATCTGGCATCTAGAATGTTCAACCTGATAAGGTCAGATCTATGAGAATACCATCTGGCATCTAGAATGTTCAACCTGATAAGGTTAGATCACATGATACTAGACCAGAGTGTGTTTTGAGAGATACAAGTCAGAACTTCGAGAACTATCAACAAGATAGTCTGATATTCAAAAATTCATAGTAAGAATCCAACATCTGCATCATGTTGTGTTTTAAGTGCAGGCCAGGGCACTTTACAAAGCTTTCCATTAGATCTTAATAATAAACAATTTCAAATAATTCACTAAGAACTGAGAGATTGAGTTAGTTTATGTTTGGCAAGTTCTAGAAGAGAACATCTCCACTGCAACTCTCAGTGCAGCTTATCCATCACAGCTGTCCGTCGCTTGGCCAGGAGACCTTCCAGCGTCCAGTAGTGATGACCTCACAGCTTCCTGGTGTGAGGGCTGATTAATGAATATGAGACGGAGGTTTGTTTTGGTCGCCATCCATAGAGCTTCTTACAACATGATCTGCTACTGACCCAGCAGTAAAAGACACAAGCTTGCAACAACAGTTAATAATACCACTGTTTGCGCAATAACAAGAGTTGTGAAACTTATTCAATACAATGTCAAGCTAATTAACTGACTGTATTATCACGTATAAACATAACACATCACTTAAAGTGCTGTTATGCATCAATTTTGAAAAGGTAATGTTTGATACATACCTTATACGTACCTTATGGATTAATTGAAAGTGACTATTATCTGCTACTGCTGCCGTTTTTCCTCGTCGGCCAACGGATTGTTATCACAGCTTTGATGTATTTTAAAGTCCGAGGGTGATGTCATCCCAACATCTTCATCTCATATTTCATAAGATTTCAAGTAGACTCTAGGTTTGCCAAGAAAGCCGTTTTGGGAAACTCCTTTGTCTACACTTTTCCAACCCTAAAACCATCTGAACAGATACTGTGTGAGAAGTTCCCTGAAACACAAATCTTTAAATCCATGCAGAAAATGGGAAATCTACCCACATTCTTGAATTTCATCAACAGTCTACCCCAGACTCATCCATCATTTGGACGGACAGGAATTTTTTGATAACCTTCAAGGCATCCTTAGAGCACATACAGTATAAAAATTCCTTCCATGGTAATTAGACTCAGAAATAAAGCAGGACTCAACATAAAACACATTTATGGGAGAAAAGAAATTTTTGTCTTTAGAAAGAGATTAGGTAAGTGTTAGTTTGGGCACATATTGAGGGTGCCCTGAATCCACTGCTATTGCATGCTGCACTAACTCAGAGAATCACTGATTAATTGTAATTTGCTTAACCACATGCTCTCATGGTTCTTCCCTTTGGCACTTATTTTTGGTTGTTCAGAATATGTGCTTCATGTTTTGGCTACCCACGATGTTTTGGGGCTATCTTGTTGTTATCAGTGACCTATGTATATGTGACCACTTTGTAAGGCTCTCTCTTGGAAGTCGCTTTGGATAAAAGCGTCTGCTAAATTAATAAATGTAAATGTAAATGATTAGCGTACACAGAAGAAACCAGATCAAAGAACACAGTGGGCCATCCCATGTCGACCTTTAACCTAATGAACATTTAGCTAACGCATGACATTTATGACAAAAGTTACATAGGGCATTAGAAATGTAAGTTTCACTCATTAAACTGTGGAGATTACAAGTCTGGAACAGCAGTTGGTGTGGTTTCCATGTTTACCACCTCTTTATCTCTAATGAGTCTACTACCGATATCTTTATCTGTCAAACATATTTGTCACTCCAAATCCTTCTCTCTCTGAGAGGGCAGCTAGCCTCTTGTCAGTCCTCTTCAATAGCAAGTCTGGAAACGGTGAGAGGGACTGAAGATCCTGGCACTTCATTTCCCTGCAGATTTCTCACCCAGGCTTTCGCCTCTCTGATGGACGAGCGCCTGGGGGGATTAGCTGCTGAGAGGGTAGGCACTCGCAGTCTCCGTTTGAACCCAAACACAGCCACCACCAGGACAAGGACAGAGCAGGAGATGGAAATGGATGAAAACCTAGGACTTGTTTGCCAAAACAGAGCAATCACCATGACAATAATCAATACTGACACTTAAGTTCCGAATCTTAACTACTCTTGTTTTGACCAGGGCGATGATGAGATGGATCGTTTGTGTATAGTAGTGTGTCTGAAACAAGTGGTGCGACAATATACTGGATTCCTCTAGAATGTAAACGTCAGAGAGCGTCATCCATCTCTCTGTGCCTGGCGCACTTTATTCAATTTGATCTACCCAAAACAAGGACAGACACACAGTGGGTTCCAGAAGCACAAAAATGATCACATTTATCTTTAGAGTACAACTTCATGAATCATTTCACATTTGAGCAGTTGACTGTGTTGAAAGGGCTGTGCTGTGCTCGAACAAGCATCCCAGCTCTGACACCCCCCATGTCCGGAGGCATTGACCTCATTCGTGTGGCTGATGCCTGATTATAACTATTGATTTTGGCTCCTTCCTCGTAGCGCCTCCGTGCCGCGGTGACAGACTGCCACAGAGCTAGCAGTCATCGTCGCTCTCACGAACAAAACATTTTAACAAAAAGCGACGCTTTCCCGCGGGCGTGGAGTTGACGTTTTCTCCGCGCTGAGTAAAGAAGCGGCTGATTCCTCCCACGGTTGAGCAAAGTTGGACGGCAGACTCGTTCACCCCTCTACCCCTCCATCACTGACAGGAGGATGGATGAAGTCGCGGCCAGACAGCTCCGGAGATGACAGCCAGACACGTGCGGGGGAACTTGGAAGCCGTGTGTCTCGGTCTAGCCTGATTGATTGTGGACGGTGACCCACTGGAACCAGGGGAGCAGGGACTTTAGAAACACTGGGGTCGACCAGCAAGAAACAAGTGACTGGATGGGATTCATTTGAAGAGCAATGCAGCTGTGGCTCCGGATGACAAGACTGATGGTGAGGTGTTTCTGGATTCAGGTTGGTTCCCTTGTGTTTTTTTTTTTGGTCTGGTTGTGAACACTGACTAGGCTGACATGCCAATGGGATGAGATTTCCAATGTTTTCTAAGAGCATTTGGGATTGATGAAGCTTCTCTGGTGTTTGTGCCGTAATTGTTGCCAAGCTTTGAACAATTTTGATTAAGTCAGAGCTGATTTTCCTTGTTTGACGGTCTCATTTTCTCTGTGTCTAATTTACCAAGGAAATTATGAGTCCAGGTTTTCCAAGAAAACAATGGCTGGGCATGGAGGCCGTAAGCAGTAGTTTAATCTAGTCGGGCCCCATCGAGTGGCTTAACATCAGCTCTGGGTCAATAACTCTGATCTTGCTTTGCAAGATTTTTGCATTTTTCAATAAGACGATGTGACATTTATAAGACAATAACAGGCAGAATACAGGTACGTTATAAGCTGTTAAGCGCAGTTTCACAGGGGTGAAAGGACACCCAAAGACTGGCCGATGAGCAGTTGTCAAGTCAATTTCAAGAATAGAAACAACAGTTCAGTAACTGTGTAGAAGACTTCATGCGGGATTTATGTTCAACTGGAGCTATAATGTATAAGTGAGGGGGCTTTTTGCAGCTTTTGTCTGACAGGACTGCTGAGGTGCATACAAAACACCAGCTGGCTGCTTTTGTCAAGGCATCTGGTTTAGACAGACAGGACCCATACCTCAGATGTCCTCTCTCCCACTTGTCTCTGTCTCTCTGTGTGTGCTGGAGATGTTTGTGTCTCCCTCTCCATGGTTATAGAGTCACTTCCTTGTTGTGATGGAAGACACAAACTGAGCCCGATTCCAACACACCAAAATGTTTATGTAGACTGGGCTGAGACCCATCAAAGGGCTAAGGTCGCTGTCCTTAGAGAACACTGTTCCACCAGCAGCCCTCTCTCAAACACACACACACACCCGAATACATGCCGTAAGAACACAACACGGATGGCTCGGTCAAAGGTGAAGGATTTCAAATAACCGAGGGGAGGGAATCTCTGAAGGAGGGAGTCTTACACACCTTGCCAAATCCTCCTCCTCTCCACGTTGGCTACGCCCTTACCCGTTGGCACGTGTAGCAGAGCCTGAGTACGTGGAAATCTACCACCACGTCGACCCTCAGCAATGCATCTCATCCCACTGGCTTCCACGTCTGAAGGGAATGAGTGGAGTTGCCATAGAAACAGAAGAATGTTTGGGCAGGTTTTGGTAAGGTTCTAAATTTTTTTCCTTCCTTTTTTTTTATGAGCAGCGCTTCTCTGCTTTGTCATCAGAAATCTCTTTCCTCCAGCAACAAGACTGTTTCCATTGTGCATTTACTGACTTGCTCTTCTAGGGAAAGAGTTTCAAAGCCATAAAACAGTACTTAGACTCATTGGAATAATTGCATGTAATCAAGTATATATATCATCATACCAAGACAATGAATATTCAAGACAGTTTATTGGTTACAACCCAATGGAGAGCAATAACGGTTCCAAAGTTAGTTAACAGCTCATTCAGATGCTGTTGAAGGTGCCTCACCTCAAAACAATGAGTTTAATGGCTGAGAGGAACACGTCAGCTGATGAGGTGATGTAGAATCACGTCTGGCTGTACAGGCACATTCCTGCCACATTCTGTCCTTACTTTCATGTTCAAAAACATTTATGACACATTTAGTCATTTACCAGACGCTCTTATCCAGAGCGACTTACAGTAAGTACAGGGACATTGACCCGAGGCAAGTAGGGTGAAGTGCCTTGCCCAAGGACACAACATAATTTGGCTCGGCCGGGAATCGAACTGGCAACCTTCAGTTTACTAGCCCGATTCCCAGCCTGACTCCTGATGATACTGTGACTGGGTACAACAGAGCACATAAGCTGTGCCAGAGGACAAGGGGACTCCTGTTTCTGGATTCTTCCCTCGAAAATTCCTGCTTTTAAAGTCCAACTGATGTTTTTTTTTTTTTTTACTCGCTGAAACAAATGTGTCAGGCAGTGCCCATAAGATAAACGTAATCCTTTTTTAATAACCACATCTTTTTGGCATTATACGTGCTTCCGTGTAACTTGAAACTTATTTCAGAGAGTGTAATTCAAGTGACAGGAGCACATTTTCAAAGTTTGGCACCTGTTCCCGGCACAGAGATTTACATGTCTGTCTGTATCTTAGTCATTATTCAATCAAATCAGTCTCACATAATGAATAATAATTACAAATATATTTATTGTGTTACTGAAACCCTCAAGCTGTACGTGTCCTGTATCTAGACAAGATGATCTACAGTACACAGTTCCACCTCTGACACACAGGTAAATGGCCAGGTATGTGTGTGCTATCACAGGCTTTCCTTCAGGCAGGAGCGATGAATGAAACCAGCGGCTGGTGAGGTCAAAAGTATAGATGTGAAACGGCTTCCAAAAATCGTAAGTCATTCCTCACATAACAAACGCTCTGCGGGGGTGAGAGAAGCACTGGGAGCAATGGTAGGTTGCTGCCTCCCTCGGGGTCAAATGTGAGACGAAAGTATGAAGGAGGCTGCTGGATTTGTCTAAAAACAAAGACTCCCTGTACTTGACCCTCTTGAGAAGGACAGGACGAGCACAGGGTCAAGTGTGTGTTTTTTCCATGTTTAAAAATAGTAGTCTGATTGAGACTGAGATAGAGGTAAGGCTTTGAAGATGAGTGCTTGGGGGGAAGGGGGGGGGTGTTTAGGTCCACAGCTATGCTCAGTGATACCTTGTGCTCCCACTCTCGCATTCCCGTGACGGCTGTGTCTCTGAGGAAAGCCGTCCTGCTATGGACGCCCATGCCAGTCGTAGAATATGAATTCCAGCTGTTTTCGGAGGAACAGGACGAAATTTGGTTTTCACAGGAACTGGGAGAGAGAGAGCTGGGAGAGAGAGCTCCACCATATGGCCTACAGCGTTGCCCCTCAGCATGCTGAGCTCACTATCTGGAACCTTCTCAGTCGTGTGAGTGGGAGAGAAAAGTGGGTTTGGTGTTCACCACAACTCATGGCACTGTATATCCTGGTTCATAGGAATTTCCTTCCTTTCAAAGTGTCATGGTTTTGGCCCTGAGAAGTGTTAGTACTCGATCCATTTAGTAGGATTCGTTCAGCCATAATTGACGATTTTTAGTTCAGCCTGTTTTTGATCTTGGTTATATATTCTGATATTTAAGTTCCTTGACAGGAAATGGAAAATGAACTCTCCTTCTGCCATTTTTTTTTTATTAGTCAGGCATAAATATCCACAGAAAAAGATCGGCCCCATCTGCCGATTGAGGACATCTCCAACTGAAGATGATGAATTCAAGTTATGACATCTCCTCAGGCTAGGTCTGTCCTCAAGCTTTTAGAAATGAACACATCATTCACCATTTCTCCTTCTTCCTCAGCCAGAGCTGACAGCTACCTCAAGGCTGAGGCATTGTTTTGGTGGAACAGCCGAAGTGTGATTTCTATTTACAGGCTGTTAATTGCAATGACAGTCAGGCTATTATACAGTTAAAAAACAAGAATACAATGGACCACCGTCCATTCCCAGATGTATTTAATGAGTTAATCTCCAAATATTTCAACCTCCAATCTACCCCTGCAAAACCACACTAAGAGGGAGAAAAATCTGGGAAGTTTAGCCCACCTCTACCGAGGTTACCCTGGAAAGACAACAAACTCCAGCACTTTCCAGTAGCTAAATAAGGATGACATCACCTCCTTACACGATGACTCCAATCGGGAGTGTTTAGACGGCAAAGCAGCTGGGAAGCTACATGGAGACAGGCTCCTGGCTAGCACAGGGACATCTCTGTTGGAGGCTGCCTGTGTCCTATCGGCCTCTCTGAAGCACAGCACACACATCCCCCAGGGGTTCACCCCACTGGTGACCATGACGACAGCCCCACTGGTGACCATGACGACAGCCCCATACTGGCCGAGCAGGAAAACTCTGATCTCAGGTGACTTACAGAAGGAGGATGTAACCTTGTACAACTTTCCTCGTACAGCTTTGGAAAACCCCAACGACTGAAATGAGGTCATTTCCATGAGGGATACGGAGAGGTTTATCACGAAGCTGACTCGACCGTATCTCTAATGAGAACCTTTACCAGAAGGCTCTCTCCTTGACTCATCGATTTATTCCCATAAAAGTTTGAAAGGGAGGTTACCCAGGTAACAGTGTTATCCTACATATTTACTGTTACAGTGCATGTTGTTGGTTAGACAAACCTTCCCACTGTTTATGATGCATGTCTTCAGGAATAAATGGCAGATGACTCGACCTCAAACTGGTAAATATTTGTGTATATTCCATTTATTTGTGTCAACTCCTTTCCCCCAAAGGGATATGGAAATGAAGTCATAAGCAAACAATGCTCAGATTTCTGGTAAACATCGAAAAGAGACAAACATGGTCCACGAAAGTGTAGTTTGGAGATACCGTTAATCACAACAGGAGTTTTTGACCAGCATAGACTTGCAGTGATGGACTGGTAATCAGGACACAGCGATGAGTCTGCTCTAAGGAAACACTGTCTGCAGGACAAGAGAAACCTGTCACACCAGGTGAAATAAATTCCTATAATTGGTGGTCTGCTGCCTGCAGTGACATAACTTTCCATAGAAATGTAAGTGCCCTAAGACATTGGTATACACAGTTACAATGTAGACATTGGCACGTCACTGGACCAACTTTGTGTGCACTTGTTAACAAGTAAGTGGGGGAAAAGCCCTGGCCTTAGAATGATTTGTTTTCAGGAAGGTCTCCGCATGCGATTGGGAGTGTTGGACCCCTTGCACACGTGACAGATAACGTGTCGAGAGATGCCTTTACGGCGTCTGGGCAGCCTGCAAGACCCCCTAGCAGCACACGAGGTTCCAGAGCTATTTCCCCAACATGTAATGTCTACCACATTGCACATACTTTTTCCTCTCTGAGACTTAGTTAGCCGACACACCTGGCCCATGTTTATATTTGTGTACATGGATAATATATATTTTGTTTGTTTTGTGATCTCATGTCAAGCATCAATACTTCTAAAAGCGTAAAGAAGATTCCCAGAAAGCAGTTGTCCCTGACAAATACTGAACAACATTCTTTCATTATTTATGGGCCAAAAGCTAGAAATACTTACTTAGCCTGTGTTTATGCTGGTTTGATATATACACATTGTGACTAAATGATGGTATACACCATTCAAATATTTCCTGAGGACAGACTAATTCATCTCCAAATCCGCCGGCACTTAAGTGGTATAGAGAATTTGATTCACACCGTCTCTTGATAACTGTGTTGTGACAACAGTACATTCTGTACGTGTGAGCTTTGCCAATAAAATCAATACAATTGACTATAACTGACCCACTCACATCACAAAATCCTCAAAAGAACACTGATGGCACCGTTTTATACAATCTAGTGTGTTTGTAATACCATATTAGCATTAAAGCTGCAGTGCGTATTCTAATATGAAAAAAGCAAAATATTGAATGTAAGAACAGAGCCTCCAATTTTTGTCTGAACTTCCACGTTTTCCACCAGATCAAATTTGATTGACAGCGATTGAAACCAACGAGGAAGATGAGAAATTGACATTCCACTGGCACTGAGCTGTCTGTGTTGCTAATCAACTGTTTGAGGGCCTCATTAGCTTAAACACAACATGTTTAAAGGGGACACAACGTTTGTTATTACTGTTAAAAATCTTACTTTTAATACATCCCATACCTTGGGAAATGTGTGGTTGTCTGATTTCATACAGTATGAAGGACTAACCACAGCTCTGTGCACCCTCACCCCAACAAATCTGTCTCCCACACATTCAGACCTCCACCAGCGACTCATAGTTTCAGCAGACAGCGTTTTGGAGTTCTCGACGAACCGGACCTCAGTAAGACGTCAGAGCCGGGAGAGGGTCCCTACTCGCCCCCACTCTTTCCGTCCACGCGGGCCCAAGTGGAGACCACAGTGTGTCTGCAGCTGCAAGCTCATAAAGCGCTGACTAGCTGCTAACCAGGGCCAGGCAGCCCAGCCTCTATGAAAGGCGGCCATTTCAACTCTGTGGGAAAATGTCAGTTGGATGGTATGAGTTCGGTCTGGAAGAGCCTGGAGCGTCCATGCCTCTGCCCCTCCTCCTTCTGCACAGCCCTTCAGAGAACCCATAGACTTGTGGTTCTTAAACCGTTTGGTGGTGAATTGTGACCCGATTAAAAGCTTTTTGGAATTGTTATAGAGTACACAAGTAAACAAAACAGAATGTTTGTAGCCTGGAAGATCTTCGAAATAAGATATGGAAATATGGAATCGGTTTGAGGTCACCCGTTTAAATGGGTACACTTCTCTAGACCACCATCCCACAGGGCAAGATTTGATCGAGAGTACGTTTGTTTGTTCACCTTTGGTACCAAATTGTTCATCTAAATTGTTTAACTTATATATTTTTTTAGATTAACCATCAAATTAATGGCCTCCATCGAGAACTGTACAATTGTTATGAGTAACACTGATGACCTCACAACATGGCATCATTTAAGGATCACATGTTATTCCGTCAACATGGTTCAGTTACCGTAACGATCAATGTCAGCATGTTCCAGAGCCCTGAGCATCAATATTTCTTTGTTGTGCTTCTCATACAGCAACCCAGACAACACATCGTTGTTTAGCTTGTGTATCTAACCGGAACACTGCCCCTCATCCCAGATATTCCTTCTCACTCACTGCACATAATGGCTTCAGAGAGGTCACACGAAGGGCATCCGTAAACAACATCTATTGTTTGAAATGTGGGAAACGTATTTAGTGGTGAAAAACACTGACAAACAAAAAAGAAAGAGTGTTAAAGATTTTAAGCATGAATGTCACCAACAACCAAGAGAGGATTAAGGCCCAAATGAGAATTTTAAAAAGGTGAATGGTTTGCTGGGGCTGGCAGGGGGTTAGCATACGTTTACTGTATAGCAACCTTGTTGACACATTATTGTTGCAATGACAGTTTCTATCGCGAGGGATTAAGTCAACTCTCTGGATTTTTCAGGGCCTGGAGGGACGAGGTCTATCCTGTTCTGTATGAAGCACAAAGCTATACGATTCCTCAGGGGGAAAGTCCTGTTGCCAAATCCTCCTGTCTCCTTGGCATGACAGGGGATGAATGTCATGTTATTTTGGCCTCGGTGTGGTTTGCATGCATGGAGTAAGCTTGGATTGTGGTTGTCAGAAATGTGACATCAAAGGGGATCCATAACAATGGCCGGCAGTCAACAAGATTTGCCATTTCCACAGCTGACACACAAGAGTGTGAATCGTGTTTGTGTGTGCCAAAGCTCATTTGTTGTCTCCTTCGAGAAATGATACAGGCTTTATTAGGAAAGCGAAGGGATTATGGTGCTTTGACCCAGACTAGGATATTATTAAAACAGGGCTCCAAATTGTAAAGAGTTATGTTATACAAATCATTTGACATCCGTGATTCTTTTACAAGTCAGACTACATTACAGGATTAAGCTTCCCCGTGCCTCTGCTGGCTATTCTAAACTCTTGTGAACCTGATTGTTGTCTCAGATACACAAACCTCTGTGTGTGTGTGTGGGGGGGGGGGGGGCGGGGGAATTTATTTTGAAATAAAAGTTTCAAAAGGTTACAAAAAACACTTAAGTTTAAAAAATTTAAAAAATATTTTCGAAAGTTTTCAACTGAGAACAGAGATATTCCTGATCACCCATGGTCATGAAGGAGATGTTTGAAATTGTCAAAAAGGATTCCTGGTGAATGCTCAGCGTGTCTATAGTGTCTTTTTGTATTAATATATTAATATGATGTGAGGTCCAGTTACAAAGCGTGGCACTAAAACAGGTAGAACTTTTAGTAACTTTTTACTTAAGTAAATGTGAGAGTCCACACTTCTTTACTTTAACTTGAGTGAAAAAGTGTAGTCAGTACTTCAACTTTTACCAGTCTTTTTAAACATGAGTATCTGTACTTCTACTTGAGTGTAGGATGTGTGTACTTTTGTCATCTCTGCTCAGATGCAACAAATAAAGGGCATTTATCTCTACACACCGTTTGCCTTTTAATTAAATGATCGCTCGGGGAATGGGTCAAATTCTCACATTTTAATTAGTGTTACAAGTTTGATTTGAACGTGTCGGATAGCAATTGTCCTCAGGCACAGATTCGGAATCGGGATTCACGCCTAGAGATTCAAACTGATCTGACTCCTCAGGCACAGATTCGGAATTGGGATTCACTCCTAGAGATTCAAACTGATCTGACTCCTCAGGCACAGATTCGGAATCGGGATTCACGCCTAGATATTCCAACTGATCTGACTTCGCACCATTCTCTTAGACCCTCCTGTTCTACATTCACCTCATGTACTCTGAAGCAATTTCTTTCTAAAGAAGCCTCCGTTTCCCATGCTGTAGAATCAAGGGCATCCAAAGTGCAGTGTAGCAGCTGTTTGGATAAGGACTGGAGACCACAGTGTGTTCTGTGATGTGGCGCTGTAGGCTGCTGCCATGGCAGTCAGTAGGCTGGTACTAGTTTTGGTGCTAATTACGGGTTTGTCTGAAGGGAGGGTATGTCGGCGCCACAACACTGGAACTGGATTACCACTGACCTTAGTTGACACTACTTAGGAGTAAAGTGTTATATTTTTCCTTGATGTATTCCCATGGAGTGCAACATTTTTGGGGTTTTTTTATTGATGGTTAGAATCTCTCTACAGGCCTTTGTTTACTGCCTGATATTTAAGCAAGTGGTTATTCTGGGAGTAGTTCACATTCACCACAGGTAGGATTCCCTCTGACAGGATAATCTCTTTCCTGTTATATGTATGTGTATATATGTACAGTCCCACAATGTTCCCTCAAATAATGGCCTTTTTGAGGAACTTCAAGAAGGATGTAACAAACTCGAAAACTTCACTAATTCTGAACATAAAACGGCCAGTATCTTTTCAACGGGACAAGACCGAAGAGTTGAGTGACACTTCTGATGCCGTTACATTCACCCGGGGAGATCAGTCCATATGGTCACCGGAGCACTAATACAACGGTTCAACATTGGTGCTCTGTTACTGAACATCCTCAACATATCCCCTCACCCCCAGCCTGAGGTTTTGTTTTGGTATGTTGTTGGTGCGTCTGCCCGCCCGCCCACCTGTCTGCCTTTTGTCTCCCAGGAGTCTTAGTAGAAGAGGGCCATGTGCTGGCAGGCCCAGCGTGACCCAGGAGGGACTCAGGGTGCCTTCAGATCCATATTTGCTCATGTTTACTTGAGCCTTGACGGGACCAGACTGCTCAACGTCTGAAAACTGTATCTAGCTGAGTCAGAGAGTTGGCTCGTTGGGGAGTTGAAAAGCCACACACAGAGACTCATCATCTTCCTTTAGTGACCAGTTCTGTGGAATACAATTTTAAGATTTTAGGACGTCTGTTGTTGTAGTTAAGTTATTGTAATAAAGACTATGGTCGTAGATTCCATTTTGTTATCATTAGCCAAATTAGCTCTCAAGCTACATGTTCCCATGCAGCTACTGGATTTAACAGGATAATGGTTGCCCACATTTAATGAAGGTAGATTTCTCTCTTTCCACATTCACTGTTGAAGACGCATAACATTATCCAGGAAGCCCCTAATGGTTGTGGCTAGCACTTATGGTTGAGAAAAGCACGTTATAAAGAAATGAAATTCATAATTATTATTATCGAGTTATGTATCTTTACTATGTTTCTCCGGTTCCCTTCAGCAGTTTTATGAACAGACAATTCACATTATCTGACCTATATGAGGTAAGACATCACCATTCTGGGAATATTTGTCATAGTTTGTTCAATGACTTCTGCAGTAGATATGAAAATGAATTATCGTGACGTCAGATTCATTAATCGAAATTTCACAGTTTTGCTCTTTAGATTCCTGTAAATCTCAGACCTTGAGCTGGTTGTGGAGCTGTTGTTGATCCTTTTCCTGTGGGTCATTTGTAATTTGCTGTCTGTGTAATACCATTCCCCTCCAGAACATAACTCACGTTCTCTGGCAAAACTCCTTCCACATACTTCCCTGGCCTTTCTCACTAATGCTGATTCGTTAAGCTCTCTGTGGCTGACCTTACTATCGGGATAACTCTTTCTTTGGTCAAGGTTGTGTAAAGCTCGCCACTTTGCACTCTTTAATAGTGTGACATCACCTCGCTTATTCTGTCATTACTAGTCATTCTAAAGCTAGCTACTATATCTTCCTAAAAAGGTTGGTTATGAACACAGAGTCTTAAGTAGCTCTCTTAAACAATCATATCTATTAGTCTGATGTATTTACTTTCAGGATGAGAACTCAAATTTTAGGCATTGATGCAGGCTAAACCCTCCCTAACTTCTGCTTGGCCTATAATCATACTGCTTATGTTGAATCCCCTTTCCACGAACGATGGTAGAGGTGAAGCCAAGGATGACCTTTGCGATTCAATAATTACCACCGTGTACCAGGGTCAAGTCAAGGGCCTTGTTTTCACTCCTGCTAATTTCAAGTCTGTTTTGATTAGAGAGCTTGACTTCAGTTCTCCAGAAGTACGTGAAGAACATACTCTTTACTTAAAAGCATCTGGATTTCTTTGTCTTGCTGCTAGTTTTGCTTCTTGACCAAAGGTTGGGGTCAATAATTATTTTCAGAAAGAATGCTACTGTCTAAACTTCCATGAAGTGTTTACCATCAACACAGGTCATTGTCTGCCAAATATTTCAGAGCATAGGAGCAGATAACCACAAAGGCAATACTCTATGAGGCAAACACTTTCAAGTAACATTTTAAAAAGTGTTTTTCAAAACCACCTGTTGACTTCGATACTACTTATGTCCATCTATAACTCCCATACCCGTTTTCCCTGGACAAAGACGGTGAGTATTTGGACTCACACCTCGAATTGAAAAAAAAATATGACTTTGGCAGGATGTATATCCGTAAAGCCTACTTGAATCTCAGACACAAGAACACCTGTGTTGTCTTAGGGACACTGTGCAATTTTATGATGGTCTTAAGTTCTACTAGGCCTGGTTGCAGCCATCTGTTCAGCAGATTTCCTTTGTGAATGTGTGGAGGTATTGGGAGGCCTCAACCTCCTAACATCCCAGTACACAGAACTTGTATTTGATGCTATTCGATAAACCATAAAAAATGCTTGATTATCAATCCTTGCAAACAAACCGTGTGAAGCAACATCAAAAAAAAAAACTTGAATCTCAAGGTGCTTAAAAACTTCAAAACAACATTAGTTCTGACTAGCAGACTCAGAAGTTGTTCACCTGTGAATGGTACCCGCTATCCTGCACAGGGGTCACAGCCTTGGCTTGAAACACATGTGGCTCCTTGAGTAAGAAGGGGCACTGGAGTAACCCCTTCCCTCAACTTCCAAATAAACGTTCCTTTTCCACATCCTGGTCTTGGTCCCCAGGGTCTCTCAACACTGTATCCCCATTGTCCCCTCCCCCTCCCCCAGCGAGCACCAGACAGATTTATGGATCTTCATCACGTCTTATGGCCATGTTTGTTAATCGGACGACGTGACATGCAAATATCACCCAAACATTTATCACCCCACGTCAAACGGCAGACTCCCCCTTTGTGACACCACAGTAGGTCTCGGTAAATTCTCAGCCGAGTCCATAACACGTCTCCCGATGCTCTCCACTTGAGCTACTGTTTCCATGATTGTGTTTGGAGCGAGACCCATGCATCCGATGCTTTCCTTCCGAGGAAGACGGGAGGTCGTTGACAAGCAGGGCGCTTGATTTCGCCGTGTTTCGTGTTTATGGAGCAGCTCTGCTGTTTATAGACCGCGGATGAGGTCATCTACCGAGGGATGAGAGATTTGTGCTCTGGGGAGTGAAGCTCCTTTAATGTGGCGATGCATTTTATGGGTTCATCTGAACGCACCAATCAGTTATGCGTTGGTAGATGATGGCATCACAGGCAGAGTGCTGATGTGTATACAACTACATCCATCCGTGTCTCTACATGACACAAAGGAGGGACAAGACGTAAACAACCGAGAAATTTGATGTGCCACCCCCCTCAAACCTTTGACAGCACTTGATGGAGTTCTATTGACTCAAGATGTTATTTGTCTACATTTGCAAAGAACACTTTTGGGAGTTGATTGCTACAATGTGAGACACATTACTAGAACATCTTTACCTCATGTGGACAGTTGAAAAAAAAAAAAAAAAAGATTGATGACCCCAGAGTAACACTCTGTGGTCTGTAATAGATTAGACCCTGGTGAGAACTACAACATCAGTTAATACATTTACATTTAGTCATTTAGCAGAGGCTCTTATCCAGAGTGACTTACAGTAAGTACAGGGACATTACCCCCCGAGGCAAGTAGGGTGAAGGTTACCTGCCCAAGGACGGGAATCGAACCGGAAATCTTCCGATTAATAGCCGATTCCCTAACCGCTCAGCCATCTGACCCCCCTATATAATAGTCTGAAGTGTTTGCAGGTTTTCACGTTAACAAACGCTTTTATTTGGAGATAAACGATTACAGTAGGTAGTCAACGTCTAAGAATGTCTTAACACAGACGTAACAGAAGCAGTTACAGCAAGGTCATGAACACTTACCTCTGTGTCAGTCAGTGATGCGTGATGTGGAATCATACAGGAGTTTGAGACCTGACTGTGGTCATACACTGGGTTTCTTTCTGCACAGAAATGCCCTCCAGCACTGTACATCAGCCTCATTACAGATATTCCCAGAGGTGTATTCCCACAGCTGCCCTCCCGGCCAGGCTAATGAGGGAAAGGAAGTGTTTTAAAGCATGGAATTCCTCCGCATAGAAATGAATAGAGCGTTTGGGTGTAAGTGTGTGTCTGTGTATGTTTAAGTAGGCTGAGCTCAGCTGTACTGTAATTGCATACCTGAGAGCAGTTGATGTGAGGGATTAGAAACAGGTGGCTGCAAACAGGAACTCAGTTGGCTGAGCGGTTAGGGACTCTGGCTATTTATCAGAAGGTTGCTGGTTCGATTCCGGCTTTGTCAAATGACGTTGTGTCCTTGGGCAAGGCACTTCACCCTACTTGCCTCGGGGGAATGTCCCTGTATACTGTAAGTCGCTCTGGATAAGAGCGTCTGTTAAATAACTAAATGTAAATATAAAAATAATTAAAGTAGTTTCCTGTCACCGAGCACATTAGTCCTTTTCAAATTCTTGTTTTACTTTCTTTCTTGTTTAACTGAAAAGTCTCATCACCCACACAGTGACGATTCAATTCTTATAGCATGGTATGTTACCTGGTCACCTCTTTAATCTCTACAACTCATCTCCCGGATGTGAGGGGACTTTAACTGAGTTTGGGGGTTGCTGTGGGTTACATTTAACAGAGCAGAACAGCAACACCAACACAACGCACACTGCCATAAACCTGTGTCTCTGAGGTCCCAAAATAACTGCCAAAAAAATCAGTTTCCTGATTTTAGCCCTGTGTTCCATCTGTTATTCGTATTAAATAGAAAACGTGTCTCCAATAGACAAAATAGCCTTCAGAATAAAAGAATATACACAATTATTTTGTTGATTCATTTATAAAAGTCAAACTCACCATATGCCATAGGTTTTTGCAACCTGTCAAAATGTGCATGTTGGGTTTTGCATGCCAGGCAAAAACCACATGAATCATTTATATCTGGGGGTTTTTATATCCAGAATATATTTTCCAGTACAAAAGAAGAGGAGTGTGTCTAAGGTGGAAGGATTTGCCTGTGTTAGGAGATAAGAGTCTGATGGAGGGCATGGATGTGACAGGGGTGGGAGGAGGAAGAAGAAGGAAAGTAGGCTGCTTCACTCAAATGTATTTCCCTCAGACGCAGATTTGAGCAAAGCAGAGCCCCTGGTCTTTGTCCTCTGTCCACAGTTTAACTCAGGCTGATGACATCAATGGTCATAGAATGGAATGTATTGCACACACAATCAATTCCATCCTGTACATTGACGTATTTTAATAATGTATCTATATGTACATTATCAAACTGGGCTACTGTTTTATTAACCAGGAGAAAGGGTTTGTGTCATATGTACAATTTGGACTAACCTCCTACTCTCATTTTCCTGTGTCCCTGTTCCTCAATGCACCAGTACCTTTTCCTTCCTCTCTCTCTGTCATCAGTGCCAGTAAGGAAGGCATCCCATTTCAAGACAGCAGCCCAACTCCACACCCAAAAGGGAGACGGAGGGAGTGAGGGAGTGAAGGGGGGGAGGGCAAGGAGAGGGACGGCTATTTAAGGGCTGTAGAGAAAGGAATGGGGGTCTGACCAAAAGGCGGCTCTCGTTTTAAAAGACATACTTTCCGCTTCTCTCCTCCTTTCACGCGGTCTCTCTCTCTCTCTCCCTCCAGCTCTGGTTCCGAGACGTCCCTAGGTGAGCAGAGAGCCCAGCCCGTAGCGGCGTTCACAGCTGAGGTAACAGACGCGAGGGGCACCTCGCTGGAACACCGGCACAGACGCAGAGTTGGAGAAGAAGAACTCCTTCAGGTGGACATCGTTTCTTCATCGTTCAACCGAACGCGTTCTGAACTTCTGAAGACCCAAACTGCAACCCGTTGAGTGACAAAAGCTTTGATTTCTGATTGGCTGCAGGTGAGTTATTGTATTTTTACACAGCCCTTGAAGGTAAGAGTAACTTTTGGTAATCAGTTTGAATGGGAAGCCTTGGTTAAGATTATCTCAATTGAATGAAAATGTTGTTCCACGTAGATTTTAGAACAGTTTGCCTTGTTAATTAAAAAGCTTTATGTCCTAATGGTCTGTACATGTTGGCCATTGTCTAGCAAATTGGATGACACAGATTTGTCATAAAAAAAAACGGGAATCATTGTAATTATCAGCAGCAGTTGCTGTTCATTAACTGTGTTTTATTGAGGCTATATATTTCTACCAGTCCTGATGCTGTAGTTAAATGTTCTCTCCTCTCTGCATGTTTGGTCGCTAAAGGGCATTGGTTATGGTTTATTGGGGGATACATTAACATAGTTGGTGCATGCTGCAACTACTGGTTAGCTGTTCTTCCCATGTCTGAGAGTGAGACAAGAATGGGAACCAGAGCAGAGTGTTTGAAGACTGGGCAGTAGAACATGTGGAAGAGTTATCCCCCAGCTTTGATCACCTGGGGGAAAAGAGCTGCCAAAAAAAAAGAAAAGATTTTCCAGTTTTTCTGGACGGTAGAACGACGGCAACTTGGAGAACGAGAGAGTGATGGGATTTGGACAAGGTGTGTGAGCGAAGGGGAGTGTGAATGAGAGAAAGAGAGAGTGAGTCAGAAAGAGAGAGACGGCAAGATGAGGAGAAGTGGTGTGTGTGGGTTGTGAGGGGGGGGGGGGGGGAAGAGATGAGAAAAAGGATATTGAGTGACTAACAGAGGAAGTGTCCTCTAGGTCCATGGAGGTTTTTGTGGGTCTTGGACATAATCCTTTAACTATGGGCAATGCAATTATGCTCTAGATTTTTGGAGGTATTCCATTATGGAAATTTCACAGCAGGAGTCACACATGATGATTTTGCCATAGCCAGTGTGGCAGAGGAGATAAAAACACCCTCTTCTAGTTAATTTAATCCTGAATTCATTTGCTCTGTTAAATTGAATGCTAAATTGCTAAATCTGCTCTTGGGACACTGTGGTGGTTGATAGCATCAATTTTGCAGGTCCTTTGAGCTATGCTGTAGTTATGACTGATAAAAACCAGCCTTTGAACAGTAACAATTTCATTCCCTGAACATCTTAGTAAGCACCTTACAGTCCTACCTTCCAAATATACAAGGACAACTAAGAATAAAATCAAAGCATCTGACTATGAACCATTTAATAGCACTTAAGTCAGAGAGACAAGCGGTTAACCACCTCTCAGGCAAGTAAAGCAGTCGATTTCACAACGACTGGCGTGTTTCCTTCCCCCTGAAGGCTCTGAGATGTGGGATGGTTTTTCAGGTCCTCTGATTGGTGCAGGTCACACTGTTCTGGGACACAGCTGATTGGCAGATAGGCGTGTAGGGGAGGGGCAGGAAAGGCCTCGTCAGTGACACAGCTGGTTCACCTGACCTGACATGATGGCTGGGGCTCCTTTCACACTGAGGAGGGTCTGCCCCTGGCGCTGCTTGACCTCTGCAGACAGGAGTAGGGTTGGGGCAAGGGAACACGATGGTGGCTACATGAAGGTTTCGTCAATTTTTTTCTTTCAGAGTTTTTCTGGGAGTTTTCTCCTTGTCTTTCTTAACGGTTTGAGTTGGTTTAGTTGTAGTTTTTTCTACTGCAGTTCTTTGGGCTTTGTGTGAAGTCCTCTGAGACATTGAACCGGAATTGAACCGGCAACCTTCGGATAACTAGCCCGATTCCCTAACTGCTCAGCCATCTGATGTGACCGTAGTTTGAAACACTTTCAAAAAATGAATATAATTGAGAAAAACATGAAAGATATTGCAGAGACTTTGATATCTAAGCTGTACTATAAATTTACTGGGTTGTCTAGACTGTAGACAGTGTAAAAAGTTGGTCGTGGGACAGTTGGATTTGGAGGCAGAGTCAAATTTCCAGTTTTTTATTCTCAGCTCTTATTTCCTTGGCAGTCAGCCAGCGAGCTGCAAATCTGCTCTAATATTCTACAGACAAAAAAAAACATGTGGTACTAAAATAAAAATCCTTCTGAAAAGCCATCGACATAATTAAGCAAAAAAATCCTTAACCTTGATAATGTCAAAGGCTGCTTCTGAACTCGTTTGTCACTGGATTTTGTTATGGCATTTTATGATCTTTCCCATACAGGTACAAAAAGGTATTGAAAGGTTTCCTTACTCCAGAGCTAGAACATTTTAAGAATATTTGACCTGAACAGCCTGCCATAATTCAAACTCACCTCTGGGCAAACTGAGTGAAGTGACAAGAATTCCAATTATAGTAGAGATGTATAAAAAACGGATTTGATCAAAATAGAGAAAGAAAATGTGTGTGTGTGTGTGTATGTATATATGTTAACAAACAAATCCACCTCATCAGACACTTACTCTCACTGTCTGGAAATGTTATCCAGCTGCACCAGCTGCTTTAAGCATCAGCCCCATGACTCGGAAAATGAAAACTCCAAAAAACGAAAAATCCAAAATGAGACCCAAACTGACAGCCGTGTTTGACAGAATCCAGAGTGCCACGACACCCTGTTTACGCCTCTCTCCAAGCCATAACTGTCTTCCAGAAGAAGTTCACCCAGCTGGTCGGCGTTCCAGAAATGTCCATGGACATGGCCTTTATAAATTACAGCATGTCACGCCAAGACCCGCCGGACACCAGGCCGACTTGGTCTTTGTCTGGCTGGCTGTAGGCAGTAGGAATGACTGACTCCATTTAGTCATTTAGCAGAAACTCTTTTCCAGAGCGACTTACAGTAAATACAGGGATATTCCCCCGAGGCAAGTAGGGTGAAGTGCCTTGCCCAAGGACACAACGTCATATTGCACGGACGGAATTGAACCGGCAACCTTCTGATTGATAGCCCGATTCCCTAACCACTCAGCCATCTGACTGAGACGCGGCTTTCCCCTCACATCTTCCAATAATAGAAACACTAAAAACCAAATGAAATAAACGATGCCATACATTTTTTAATAATATCTACGTTAACATTAATTATTGTCATGTCAGGTGGAAAGCAAAACTCTAATAAAAACTTGTATAAGCTGTTAAACGTTAGCCTACTCACTTAAGTGCAGTAGGTTGCCCTTTGTCTGGAAATGCACAAGGTCTGCTTGCGTACATTAGTACCTTCGTCTTGGACTAGGCTAAACAGATGTCCCCAAATCGGGGCCAACATTCCTGGCTCCCCTTTTCCATGTGGGAAAGTTCCTCAATACTTGCCAGCATGGGGGAAGAGTAATATCACTCCAGTAATTCTGGATTATAACTTAAAGAAAAGTAAAACATACATATTTATTTCAATTTTCTCTCCCAACGGTGTATCCCTGAGTCCCAAGGTGAGGTGGGATGTCCTTGGTGAACCCCATTCAGTTCCTGAGTTATGAGTCCTCCTGGTTTATATTCTAGTAGTAGGTGTTCACAAACTAAAGGATATACATTTGAGACCGCTCAAAAGAATCACACGCTAGTTGCCAAACATAATTAGATGGGTATTATTTGTAAATCATAAGGAACAAGTTCCAGTATCATCACTGAAAACGTTGATACTATGCACATATGGATAAATCATTATCCTCTAAACTATAAATCAAGCTGCGTTATATGAAACATATCACTCCCTCTATGGAATAATCCAGTTCAGGGAGAACCAACGAGGTAATAATAGAAGTCATAGGATCACTGACATGCAGTGGCAGTGTTTTGTTTAATAGATTAATAGATCTCCAATTCACAAGCTGCTTTTGCACAGTGTACCTCAACCATCAAAAGAAAAGCCCTACATTTACATTTAGCAGACACTCTTATCCAGAGCGACTTACAGTAAGTACAGGGACATTCCCCCCGAGGCAAGTAGGGTGAAGTGCCTTGCCCAAGGACACAACGTCATTTGACACGGCCGGGAATCGATCCGGCAACCTTCTGATTACTATCCCGATTCCCTAACCGCTCAGCCACCTGACCCACCTACACTGAGCTTGAGCAGAGATAATGCAGCAACTCCCTTCATGCTGGTAGGACAACAAAAGGAAAACTGGCAAGGCTGAAAATGGAAAAAGCCTAGAAAAGCTGGAATAGCCATCACAGGTGTTTATAACAGTCGTAGTTCTGCTATAACTCTTTCCACTGCAACCTGACAATACAGAAGAGGGAAAAGATGCTCCCTTAGGAACCGAGGCAGAACGTGTCGAGTTGACATGAATTGGCTCATCTCTATTTGACCGCAGTCCCCCGCCACCACCATTAAAGTCTGTGCAAACTCAAATTCCATCCCTTCACTAAGAAAACGGGGATCAACTTCACCGACATTGCTTGATATGTGTAGATCGGTTCTAACACACACTGGAAGTTGCACTGATGGCGTCTTCCTGCACACACCCATCCCTGCTCATTCGGGCATATGTAAACCACAGAAGCACAGTAATCCCTCTATGCTTTCCCACGCTGAGGAATACAGTTTGCCAATCCATCCACCACAAATTGCAGTGCTTCAGTGTCCGGCCTATGAAGTCATTTTAGAGATGTGCAGAGGCCCGGTGGAAATCCTCACGGTTGTGCATGTGTCTCATTGACATCCATGCACTATTTACATGGAGTTACTGCAGTTTCTGGCCCTGTGCAAGTGGGCGTGAACTAAACTATTCACAAGCAGCAGTCCATTCCGTTTGAATGAAGAGGAAAAAGTACCACAGTAGGTCACGATGACAAAACGAATAGAAAAGGGGAGAAAGTATGGCCTGTTGGTGTGTGAACGACTTTTATAGTAAATGTCATCAATTTAACAATTTTAGGTCACAGACAATTTACGAACATATGTCTCTTACTCTCAAATCCAGGTCTGTTCTGTCTTGTCGGCTGTTAAAGCCACCTGGATTACCAGCGGCCGACAAAATATGGCAAAAATTGTGGATAAAGGCAATGATTCAGTATTGAGTCAGCATTAAATGCTAATTCATTTGTTCATTCCATTCTAGTGAAACATATGTATACAAAGTACTCCAGATAAGTCTATTCTGGATATTAGTGAACAATGTCAAGTCTATCTCACTCGTTTCATGTTTCACTGTGGGCAGAACTGAGAGAACCATTGATTATAGAGGTGTTGCTAATAAGGTAATGACATGCATTTTACAACCCTCCTTGTCCCGATGGAATGTGTTCGTGCCTGAACATCCATTTTATTGCCGCTGTAGTTAGCTAAACTAGGTTGTAATAGAGAGAAAGTTACAAGACTGTTCCCAGGTGTTCAAGTGTAAATGAATTCCTTGAAGCCCAATGCGTAAATTACTGTCAATCTCCCAACACCCCAAGTTTAAAAGCCATATTTACACTTGAACATATTACAATGAATTGCAACAATAACACCTGTGTTGAAAGTGTGCCTTGTCTCTTCGCCTTCCAGGACCCAAAAACGAGGACAGATCGGAATATCCAAAACCAAGCCATTGACATTACGCAACCCTTGCGACAGAAACAATCATGGGTCCAAAAAGCCTTCTAGGCTACCTCTTCCTGACTGTGCTCATCAGTATGAGCCACACGGGCCTGGTGAAGAAGATGCTTCGGCATCGACGAGCCACACTGACACAGCCCAGAGACAACATCACCCTGCCCAGCGTGGACCAACCGGTGGTGTTCAACCACGTCTACAACATCAACGTCCCTGCCGGGTCCCTGTGCTCCGCTGACCTGGAGTCCCCCGGGGGAAGCCAGCTGGAGCCCCGAGATGCACCTGCGTTCTCGGGCCTTCGCACCACCGACCACACCCTGGACGGGGAGAACCAGATTGTCTTCACCCACCGTATCAACATCCCCAAGCAGGCCTGTGGCTGCTCCGATGGGCATCAAGACCTAAAGGACCTCCTCAGCAGGCTGGAGATGCTGGAAGGGGAGGTGTCCTCGCTGAGGGACCAGTGCTCTGGAGATGCTGGGTGCTGTAGTGCTCAGGTCACAGGTAGACTCACAAATTGATTCGAAGTAAATTAATGTTTTGTTTTTTCAGTTTGAATCCTGTCTTTATGAACATCTTTGCATTTTTTAGGTGCGGTGGGGACCAAGCCGTACTGCAACGGCCGTGGCAACTTCAGTGCGGAGTCGTGCGGTTGTGTTTGTGAGGCTGGCTGGAAGGGAGCTAACTGCAGCGAGCCTGAATGCCCCAATGACTGCCAGGACCAGGGTCGGTGCGTAGACGGGAAGTGTGTTTGCTTCAAGGGCTTCGCCGGAGAGGATTGCACTCTGGAAGTTTGCCCAGTGGACTGTGGAGAGAACGGCCAGTGTCAGGGTGGAGGGTGCGTCTGTTCCGAAGGATTCAGCGGTGACGACTGCTCTCAGACCGACTGCCTGAACAACTGCCTGGGCCATGGGCGCTGCGTGGATGGAGAGTGCAGGTGCGAAGAGCCTTGGACCGGATTCGACTGCTCCGAGCTCATTTGCCCCAACGATTGTTACGACCGTGGCCGCTGCATCAACGGAACCTGCTACTGCGACGAAGGTTTCACCGGGGAAGACTGCGGAGAGCGCACCTGTCCCGACAACTGCAACGGCCGTGGGGCCTGCGTGGACGGACAGTGCGTGTGCAGCCCCGGCTACTCTGGAGAAGACTGCTCCAAGCTCACTTGCCTCAACGACTGCAACGATCGAGGCAGCTGTTTCAACGGCATGTGCATCTGCGACTCTGGCTACCAAGGGGAGGACTGCAGCCAGCTGGCATGCCCCAACAACTGCAACACCAGAGGGCAGTGCATCAACGGCCAGTGCGCCTGCGACGTAGGCTTCCAAGGGTACGACTGCTCCGAGATCTCCTGCCCTAACAACTGCCTCGACAGGGGGCGCTGCGTCAACGGCCAGTGCGTGTGCGACGAAGGCTTTACCGGCGAGGACTGCAGCGTGAAGACTTGCCCCTCAGACTGCTACGGTCGCGGTGAGTGTCAGGACGGCCGCTGCGTGTGCTACGCCGGCTTCGTCGGTGAGGACTGCAGCGAGCTAGCCTGCCCCAACAACTGCCTGAACCGCGGACGATGCATCGACGGGCAATGCGTCTGCGACGAGGGTTTCAACGGGGAGGACTGCGGCATGAAGGCGTGTCCCAATGACTGTCTGGGCCGTGGGTACTGTGCGGACGGTAACTGCGTCTGCCAGGAGGGGTACTCGGGGCTCGACTGCTCTGTTCTCACCTGTCCGGACAACTGCAACAGTAGAGGGCGCTGCGTCAACGGAAGGTGTATATGCGAGGCTGGCTACACGGGACTGAACTGTGGAGAGCTGAGCTGCCTCAACAACTGCCAGGACAGAGGGCGCTGCGTGGATGGACGGTGTGTCTGTGATGAGGGGTACATCGGTGACGATTGCTCGGAAGGTAAGAGCGCTACAGTATATGGTTTCCTTAAAAAATATAGAGAGATTTTGTGCTTGCATCTTTACACTTTAGTAAATTAATATTTTACTTGATGGGTTTTCCACCTTTTTATGTCATAAAATACCTAAATAAGAGGAAACATGTAAATTACCATAAAGGTGATAAAAAAAAAATCCTCAATTTCAAATGTCCATTCAAATGTCACAAAAATGCCAAGTCTGTATTTATGTCTCAGAAGATTGCAGGCGGTCCTTAAACCTGCTGAATGTGAGCTTGTGAAAATCATAAGTTTGTGGTGGAAACTAAAAGCATGGGAAACCTCAGACAGCAAAAATGTCAAACTAAAATGTATCTTTTCCCCCCACCTCTCTTCAGTCTCTCCTCCCAAGGACCTGACTGTAACTGAAATCACCACAGAGACAGTGGACTTGAACTGGACAAACGACATGTTGGTCACAGAGTACCTGGTGACCCACGTGCCTACTGCCCCAGGAGGACTGTACCAGGAGTTCACCGTACCAGGAGACAAGACATCTGCCACCCTCACAGAGCTGGAACCTGGCATTGAGTATCTGATCAACGTGTACGCCATCTTGAGCAACAAGAGGAGCATCCCTGTTAGTGCCAGAGTTGCCACATGTAGGTCACTATGCCATGTAGAGATAGTGTCATATACTACCATCCGCAAATGTTTTAATATGAGTACTACATTTACATTTAGTCATTTAGCAGACGCTCTTATCCAGAGCGACTTACAGTAAGTACAGGGACATTCCCCCCGAGGCAAGTAGGGTGAAGTGCCTTGCCCAAGGACACAACGTCATTTAGCACGGCCGGGAATCAAACCAACAACCTTCTGATTAATAGCCCGACTCCCTAACCGCTTAGCCATCTGACCCCCATTAGTGAGTACTAGTAGTGTTTCTACTGTGGCTTGCACTCCCCAAAAACGCCCCAACTGAGTGCATGGGTATTATGAGCATGTTTATGCTTAAAACAAAAGTACATTTGGCTGCCTTTGCAGTGAGAAAATATCCTAAAATAATGTATTTACCTACGTCACGTGATAAGGAATTTATACTAGAAACGAGTCGTACTAGATTTAAAATATAAAAACATGATTTTCACACTCAATTAGACTTAAGGTTTTTACAGTGCATCAACATTTGGTTCTGAGCTGGTATTTCTTGTTGCTGCCTCGCTGACAGATATCCCCCAGCCAGAGGGTTTGAAGTTCAAGTCGGTGAGGGAGACTTCCGTGGAGGTGCTTTGGGACCAGCTGGACATTCCCTTTGATAACTGGGAGCTCCAAATCCAAAACACGGTCAGTGTCTTCCATCTCTCCACATGACTCTCCTTCAGATTTGGAACTCAGAATATCACACACCAGCTGGGATCATTGGGAGGGGAGGAGGCCGGTTGTTATTCTGGACAAGAAAGACGTATTTGCGGCTGATACCAATCCTATTTACGACCTCTCTGGCCATGCTAGGCTGCTGCTTATTGCCTTCAGTGAAAGTGTGCTAACCAGTACAATACAGAGGAGGCTATTCACAGGGTGTAGAGGCATGCTTAAATGTCAGCCTGTCATAATGTACAAATGCCACTACAGGGAGCTCCTGCTGTACGTGGAAAACGTTTTTTTTTTTGGTGGTTGGTAAACTCCAGGGACAAAATGTAGACCCTGTTTTATTGTCGCCATGTTAGTTTAGTTTTCACAGTGATAATTGTAACTTGTTTAGCACAAAGTCAGGTGGTTTCTGCCTAACAGGTTAAGCTCAGTGTGTTTATTGGTTTGCGGTCCTTTTCCAGTCCTTCTGTGCAGTACAACATAGTCATAAAATGTTGATCATGTACCCAGACTATCTTTTTTGCTTTTCATCACGCTTTTCAGGAACGCAAGTATAACCATCTTTATTCTTTGAACTTCCAGAAAGAAGAGAATGGGAAAATCCTGAACACGCTTCCACCCGCTCAGACTACATTTGATCAAACTGGTCTTGGACCTGGTCAGGAGTATGAAGTCTCCATTGGCATCGTCAAGAACAACACCAGAGGACCCCAGTTGACAAAAAAGTTTACTACCAGTGAGTGTTTGTCCATCTCCACCCACAGTCAGACAGTGTCTTGTCATTAAGAACAGTGACCGAATTAGTTAAATTATATACACCTGATACTTTAAAAACTGAATTTAACACAATAATTTACTATCAAACTCATAACAGATGACAGGAAATAAGAGCATAATGTCCTCCTCCTACTTAGCCTGGCAACAATCTACATCCCCCTGGGTAGATCTGCCTCGCAAATCACAAGAGCAGACAGTAAACCAACCGCATGGCCCAGTTTCACAGTCAAGTCATAGCGGGCCATTTTTTGTGTTTATTTTTTGCTTGCTAATCCCTAACTGCCGTTTCACATGGTTCAATTTAACAGTCTGCTAGCAGGAAGGGAAAAACTTGAATGTCAGTCCAGCTTACATATCTTTGTTTCTCAACGAACCTTGAAATGAGCTCCTACCTCCGTTTACCTTCACTTTTATTACTTACCATTAAGCCATACATTACATGGACAAATGCCTCTCTTTGTTGACAGAGCAAGTATGTATTGCCAGACTAAACAATCTCCCTTTTCACGGAAAAGACATTTAGTTTACAATTCCTTGTTGATGGACTTCGACCAAATTTTTGGGTAATTTATTTGCACAGGCTGCAATTCACTACAGCTATCAAAAATGAAAAACGAGGTAGGTGACTTAAGTGATACATTTCCTGCCTGGTGGTCTGAGCCTGACATTTTTGCATTACCTACATCATTTAATCCTCAATCATTAAAAAACACAAAGATGAACATGGACCTCACTCGGTATCCAAATGTTTTGCATGTTCACACTCTTACATTGTCTTCTGCGCGTCTCGCCTCGCTCCCAGGGATCGACGGACCTCAGCAGGTGGAAGTGAAGGACGTTACGGACTCGTCCGCCCTGGTCGTCTGGTCACGGCCCGTGGTCCAGCCGGACAGACTGACCGTGTCCTACGGGCCCAGCTCAGACTCGTCCCAGAGAACCAGCGTGGAGCTCTCACCTGCGGATAAACAGTACAACATCGAAGCTTTAAGCCCCAACACAGAATATGAGATCTCTCTGACATCCGGGAGAGGAGATATGACTAGCGAGCCCGTCCTTGAAATCTTCACCACTGGTAGGTTTAGGTGGGATTTGCTTTACTACAAAAAAAATCCCCTGTAATCATTCAATTTAAATACCGTCCAACTTCACAGGAATAACTTTAACTGAACTCAGAGGGTGAGGTTGCTAGCGCTACTTATGCCTCCTGTCCTTTCACTTCAGATCTGGATTCCCCCAGGGAGCTAGAGCCCCTGAGCCAGACAGACGACAGCATCACCCTGGAGTGGAGAAACAGCCAGGCAGATGTGGACAGCTACAGGGTCAAGTACAGCCCCTTCTCTGGGGGTTCCCACGGCGAGGAACTCATCCCACGGAGCCCTGGAGACACCACCCTGGCCACCATCACTGGTGAGGCCTACGGACAAACACACACCTTCTGTTCGTGTGGAAACACTTACGCGCACCATATACACAGATGTGTAATGTGTGTAAGGGGAGTCAGATGGCTGAGAGGTTGGGGAATTGAAAATGAAGTTGTGTCCTTGGGCAAGGCACTTCACCCTACTTGCCTCGGGGGAATGTCCCTGTACTTACTGTAAATCTCTCTGGATAAGAGCTTTTGCTAAATGACTAAATGTAATGTCATGTAAAGATCCACAAAATGGATTACTTAAAATCCAAATGAGTTAAGTATAGATGGCATCCAAATACACATTCTACAGACTGACAAAGAAGAGTTCTGTCTGTTTCGGTGTGACTGTTCAGTTGGGGTTGGGGTTTATAAGTATTAACCAAAAAATGTACGTAAAAATACCCAAACAATGTTTCCTCAAAGATTCCTTGTCTTTGTCCGTACTGCAGGACTGAAGCCAGGCACCGAGTATGGGATAGGAGTGACCGGTGTGAAGAAGGAAAGAGAGAGCCTTCCGGCCACCACAAACGCAGCTACTGGTGAGAATCTCAGTTAAACAGCTGTCCAAATTCCCATTCTTCACATACGAACAAACACATGAACCAACAGGTGCTCCAGCTGTTCATACATTTGGCATATAACGCACACCAGAATATGACAACCGTACGAGAAGCAAACATGCATCTGTGATTTATGATTCGTCTGAAACACGCCCTAGAAATAAAGCATAACTTTAAACTTCGGATGGGACAGAAGAGGTAGAACTGACAGACATTTTTGTTTG
Organism: Hypomesus transpacificus; assembly: GCF_021917145.1. Taxonomy (NCBI): domain Eukaryota; kingdom Metazoa; phylum Chordata; class Actinopteri; order Osmeriformes; family Osmeridae; genus Hypomesus; species Hypomesus transpacificus. The sequence continues at coordinate 956,455 of NW_025814038.1, forward strand.
TCTTATTTTTTATTTTTTTACTGCTGCACATTCAATAATTAAAGCTAAATAAATTTTGAATTTGAATAGATAGAAGTAATGTTTTACAATGATCACAAATTTGTTATGGATACAATGGAAATGGCTTTGTTACATATTGTACTTGTACTGCTGTCACTGTTAAAACAAGTATCAAAAACATATCTCGCTTAACTATTAATAACACCTTTACTAATTTACTATATGGACCGGTCTGGTAGCAATGTTTTATGTTTATTGTTGTTTATGGTGTTGTTTGTACATTTGTCTTAAAAAAAGAAAAATGTAATAAAAAGAGCTTTAAAAAAAAAAAAAAAAAGCTAAATAAAGTTCTGCGTACTAAAGAAAACATTTTCCAAAACAGACCTAGATGCACCCAAAGACCTGGAGATGAGTGAGTCCACAGAGACCACCATGACTCTGGTGTGGAAAAGACCCCAGGCCAAGATCAGCTGGTACAAGCTGGTGTACATCTCCAGGGCTGGGCGGAGGGAGGAGGTGCAGGTTCCTGGAACAGCTACCAGCTTTGTCCTGACCAACCTGAATCCTGGCATGATCTACACCATCAGCCTGACTGCTGAGAGAGGACCCAGGAAGAGTGCACCTGCCACTTTATCTGCCTCCACAGGTGAGTGTGACACAGCAGAATGTTTTCACAGCCGACCCAAACCTTCTTTCCAGTTGGTTCTCAAAAGCATTCTTTTTGGTCTTGAAGGAAATTGTATTATGGGTCATGCTTGTGGATCGTGTCAATTGTTAAAGTGTTTTCTTGTAGAAATACATGTAAAAAACACATGTTCCATTTCTTCTGATGCAACTTTTTTCCAAAGTATATACACATTTCACAACAACTGCTCTTGGGAGTGAAGTTCACGCATTCCGATATTTGACAGCGGAATCTGGAATTAGCCATGGCTGGGATCCAGTGCAGTGGGGTGATTTACACCTGAGGGAGATCTGAAAAGCACTGGTCAGCAATAAGAGTACGGAAAGCTGCACAGAATGTTCCAACGTCTGCTTCCCCTTACACGTGTGTCTCTGTGTTTTTCTTGTAGCCTCATTTACATTTTATTTAGCCGACCCAGTCCCTGAGCTTACAACTTCAGCTGGCTCGGAGGACAATATCATTAACTTTGTGTCTTTAGACGCCTCAGATCCCCAGTCCTCTGAGATGGGGTCTGCGGATGAGTTTGGACCGCTGACTGTCTCAGGTGTAACATCCACTGGATTTGACCTCTCATGGGAACCAAAGGCACACTTTGTGTTTGATAGCTATGCCGTAGAATGTAGAGACGCTCTGGGATTATATGATATGAAAGAGGTTCGTCTCCGTGGTGATGCCACTGCTGCTGTAATCAAAGGCATGAAGGCATCCACAGAATATCGAATAAAGCTTTACGGAGTAACCAATAACCAAAGGTCCTCACCGCTTGAAGCAGTTGCAGTTACAGGTATCTGCTTTGATTTGGATTGCATGTTTTAGACATCTTGCTCTGTTGATTTTTGACGTTTTCAACATGCGACCGGGATGAGCGTTTTGTTGGGTCAGAATCCAAGAGAAATTTGACTTGTTCAAAGCAAAGCCATAAAGAAGTCTGCATGAGGACGATTGAACATCTACAGAAAAGCTCTGAGCATGGCATGAAGATTTTTTTTTAAGATATCATTTCATTATAATTTGCATGATGCATATACAGGATCATGGCATAGACAGTGTTATTTTTCAAATACAAGGAGGAAATACAGGATTACAGCCACAGAAAACACACTATGGCATGCAGTCATTCGCCCTGCATACTGTAGTCTATGAGTCGGTGGCAAAGTACTTTTCACCTTTGTGTATCGAAGGGATTTGAGTTTAATTGGATTTGTAATTCAATCTAAATCGCATGTCAATCCAGACGTCCTCCTTCATTTGAGCTTTTAAAAGCAACCAATGCTATCTAAAAGGTCTGCGCCAACAACTAAGAAAACCATCAAACTCCACTCATTGCCTGCTATTCCGTTGATATGTTTTTCCACAGATGTTCCTCGACAACGACATCTCAGTCCCCGGTAGTTCCAGTATAGATTTTGAGGATACCTTTGGCAATGCACGGCTTATTCATCCATTTGAAGTGTACCGGGTACTTCTACCACGGTGGACTACTCGGAACCTTCAAAATTAATGGTGCTGATTCAGGTGCCATTAATGCATGACCTGCTCAGTTTAAGCATAGAATGCATGTGGATGTCCATGACCTTAGACGTCCAGGAACAGTGAAAAGTATCACTGTAGATGGGTGACAAAAAGATAAAAGCCATAAATATACAGAAGAAACTCAAGAAGCTTTAGGGAAAGTCGATTATTTTGGTGATTTAATACTTTGTGGTTTAATGTCTACTTAATGTTTCATATTTTGCGTCACCTGGTGTTTTTAACCAGATCTCTCCACAGGTTCAACCACTCATGTTTTGCCTTTTGATCCTCAGAGATAACAATGAGATAACATTTAACTCTTGTTTTTTTTAAATGTACTTTCATTTAGCACCCAAGTCTACCTCACCTGACGTAATTGCTCTAAGTGTCAAAGACGTTTCCACTCTCCAGCCCGCTCCAGATATAGGAGCTGGAGCTGTTAGTCCCAGACTCATAGCCCTGACTACTCCATCCCACATACCTCCTTCTGGGAGCTTTACCTCCGAACCGAAGGGCTCAAGCATGGAGACCCATGGGCTGGGAGAACTTCAGGTCACTGGCGTGACCCCCAATGGCCTGAGCCTAGACTGGGCTGCACCCGAGCGGACATTTGATCGCTTCGTGGTGGAGCTGAACGCTCTGTCAGGAGAGGCGCAAGCTCACGGGGTAACTGTGCCAGGAGGTATGAGGAAAGTCCACGTTCCAGGCTTGTCCCCTAAGACGCACTATGAGGTTACTTTGTATGGGATGGTGGAGGGGCAGCGGTCTCTGCCTCTCACAGCTTTTGCCAACACAGGTATATGGAGCAGATAACCCCTGTAACCAGACTTCCATCATCATCCCCATCTCTTTTCATCCTTCGTCTAAGTTAATTCCTGTGTATTTATTGTTTTCTGTCTACAGTATGGGTACAATATTCATCATCACCAAGAGCTCTGCCTCTATAAAAAATCCTAGCTACAAACGAAAGCAGTCACAATTACCCAAATATTATTTGTAATACATGAATGCATTGCTAAGTCTTCAGAGACTAATCCAGACATCACTTCTAAGGGATTGCTGTAGCGTTAATCACCAATACTTGACAACTTTTCCATCCTCAATCATTTCATCCATCTGTGTGTTTCTGTTCTGTGGCATGATTCTGATCTCTGACTAAGAATGTTCCTCCAACAACATGCGACCTCGAAACAATTAAGCAAAAAATGTCATTACTCCTGTCATTGACTCCCCTCTAATCTGTTTGTCTACCAGAGGAACTGAAGCCCCAGGTGGTGAACCTCACCATCTCTGACATCACCTGGGACAGCTTCACTGTGTCCTGGAGTCCCCAGGACGGGGACTTTGAGAGCTTTGTCCTAGAGCTGACAAACCTAGACGGGGGTTCGGAAAGCCAAAACCTCACTTTGTCCGGGGACGCCTTCAGCCTGGGTATCCCCGGGCTCAGTCCCAACACCGCCTACATGGTGGGTCTGTACGGCCTCCACCAGGGCTCCTTCCTAGAGCCTGTGTATGCCGAGGCCACCACAGGTACCTGCCGCCAATGGAGCCGTTCCAGGGTTTTCCGTCCTCACTTCCTGCCGTTTCGAACTCCTCCTTTACTCCTTTCCCCTGTGTGACATTTGACCGTATTTCTTTCCCTTCCAGTCGGGGTCTTTGGTGGTGAACCACACGCATTCAAAGAAACACACCAAGCACTCCATCCAGTTCCTTCACACACAGACAAACCCCACCTCACAGGTCCACACTGACCCAACTGCATCACCGACACCCGGGCAACAAGTGTTCTTGGTCTTAACCGACCATCTCGTGTCATTCTCACCCTCCAGCCACTGTGTCAGTCTTGCTGAGAAAAGCTAGGGTGATGGGTTCTCAACCCACAAGTGACCCCCTACTGCTGCTCCCTCCTCCAACCTCATCCCATTACCCAAGTGCATGAAGCCCCTCCCTACTATCCCCTGCATCGTGGTGAGTTTTGATGTGATGTGCTGCAATGATTGCAAAATGAAAAAAAAAAAAAAAAAACGACAACCGACATTCACCAACCCAAACCCACTAGAGAGTGCGTGTCCATTCATCTCATTTCATCTCCACCTTCTTCCTCTGAGGAATCATTAACTCTGACGGCTCATTTGCTTGTTGAGAACGTGCCTGAACTAAGTGTCCAGTAACCCACTTGATGAGTTGACACTTCCTGTCGTGTATTTGTTGTAGTGTGACAGTGACTGGGATTGCATTGCAAAGAAACAGGAAGGCTATTGCTGATTTTTTTATAATGTCTGACATATTCTGAGGTAATGTTAGTAATAAACAAAATCCATGTTGGAATTACCAGGTGGTAGAAAATTTGATTAAACTATGTTATTTATGATTTTCAACATGAAATCATTAGTAATTTAACACCTGGTATTCCAGCAGAATGTTGTTATTACCCATTACCTATTATGCGGCCACAGATTAAGATGAGCATGTTTTTAACACGATAGTGAATGTTTTTTTACAGCATGTTGTTTTCTTTGTGTCTCATTTTCAATTCCATTGCTTGCATATTTGCTGTTCCAATACTCTTATCATCATTACCCCTACATGTTGCTAACATACCTCTTGGAAGTTTCTGGAAATGTGCTACCTTGCGATCGCTTTTCTTTTAGACAGAATTTTTACATTAACGCGTACATGAGTTGTCCAGCATAGGGGGTCCACTTTCTATCACCATGTCAAACCTGTTGCCTTCGTCACTCTGGCATTACTGTCTTTCACTTTCACTTTCATTGTCAGTGTTTTTCTTGTTTGTCTTTCTGTCTAGTTACAAAAAAGATCTGTTGGCAAGGTACTCTAGATCAGTGGTTCTCACAGTGGGGTCCGAGAACCATAGCCAGGGGGGCCGCAAAATAATTTGCCATAAATTATAACATTTGAAAATGGTGCTGTATCATTAAAAAGGGTAGCCTGACGTTGTCATACTCATAATTCTAGTCAGAATATGAGTCTGATAACTCTCCGTTGGGCTGTGAGTATGGGGCGCGTTTCAAACGAACTCGTAAAACTAAATGCCTCTTTGCTCAATTGGATAGGCCTACAGCCAATCAGAGCAATGCAATTTGTTGAAAACGAATTAAACCCAAGCGCTCTTTTGTGACGTGGTTGATTACGTTACTGTTGATCATCTGTCCATCATAGTATAAAGCACGCCCTGACAATTTCATTGGTCCGAACAGCTCCTGTTCGGACATAGTTTTCCCCCAACCGAGCTTCCCCAGACCCAACTTCCCGACCAAATTATTTTGTGGGCGGGGGCTTTTGTGGCAGCCAGGCTATAAAAAGTGACAAATTATAATCTAGATGGGGACCATTTGCACCAATAAAACAAACATATTGTGTCCAGTTAAGAGCACAAAGGGTGAAAGCTGAATGGTTGTTACGATTATGGGGGAGTCCTTGAAAAATGTTCACCTTGTAAGGGGTCCCTGGCCACACAAGTTTGAGAACCCCTGCTCTAGATGTGTTGAAGACAATTGTGCCGTTTATGAATTGAACTATGTGCATGTTTTTATTCTTTTACTTAAATTATTTTCAATCAGGGATTGCAAGAGGGAGGTGAGTCGACTGACACTGCACATGTACCCGAGTCACACACTAGCCAACGAATTACGAGTTAGCGTTTTAGTAACTTTTCGGCTATGATGCACCCCTTGGCTCGTATAACAATCCAATAACTGTTTCTCTCTTTAGTGAGCGAGCCAGTGGTTGGCAATCTTTATGTGTCTAACTTAACATCTGAGAGCTTCTCCATCTCCTGGAATGGCACTGATGGACAGTTGGATGGTTACATCCTAGAAGTTATTGACTCAAGCTGGCTGAGCGAACCAGAGGAACATAACATATCCCACAATGCAATGTCCCATGACCTCACAGGGCTAAGGCCCAGCACTGACTATATAGCCTACCTCTATGGAATTGTCAAAGGATCGCGAACAAAAGCTGTCAGTACTGTTGCGTCAACAGGTATTTTGTCTTTAGTGTTCAATTTGTTTACATCTGGGTCGGGATGTGTGATTCTCCCCCATCAGATTATACTGTTAATAGCTTTTTTTGCGACTGAAAGAGAAAGGCATGACCCTTTAGTAAGTTAAATCCACTAGACGAATCTGACTCGAGCAATAACGCTTAAAATATATAAATATAAACAAACAAACAAACACTCACGCTGTTCTCTCTTCCTGTAGCTGCAGAGCCTGACTTGTCCAGACTGGTTGTATCTAACGTTACCTCAGACCGACTATCCCTGTATTGGAGAACGGGGGAGCAGACATTTGATAACTTTGTAGTAGAGCTCAGAGAGTCTGCTGTGCCCTCTACGGCCATGGGGCGGGTTCTCCCCGGGGATGCCCGATCCACAGTCATGACAGGGCTTAAAGGGAGCACAGGCTACAACATTAAACTGTACGCCAGTTCTGGCGGCCGTAACACAAAGTCCCTGTTCGCTGTAGCTACTACAGGTACTGGAGAGCATGTTTTCTGTTCAAGACTGTTCGAATTTTCTACCCCCGAATTTGCATACTGCACGCCGAGTACAACCGTAATTCTAAAATAGTATTACTACCCAAGACAAGGGTTCAAACCACGTAGAAAGTTGTCTCTTACCCGATCTCTCGTCTCAGATTAAATTGTACATATTCTCTTTTGTCCAGAACCTGTCCCACAGTTGAGCGCCATAGCTGTGTCCGATGTAAACCCAGATAACCTCACCCTTTCCTGGAGCAAAGTGGCAGGCCACTTTGATGGCTTTGTCATCCGGGTCAGTGACAAGGAGCAGCTGCTTGACACACTAGAGTTGCGGCCCCAGGGCCAGGTCCAGAACGTGACCGTCACTGGTCTACAGGATGACACTGCCTATGACATTGAGCTGTATGGTATCTCTCATGGCCACCGTACCCCTTCACTCGTAACCAATGCGGTCACAGGTACTACGTAATTTACTCACATCTACAACTCTAATAACATGCAGTAGCACGGTTCAAGTAATTCTGTAACATCACAGTTTGAGGCTTTAAAATATTGCCGATTTCCATTCAACGTGTTAAAATTAAGTGTTTTAATGAATTGTCTACTTAAGCATGAGATCTTGGTCCAAACATGCAAACAAAGACACATAGTTTGTGAAAGTAATTTCATTATTTGGATTCATTATTTGAGATCTACGTTAGCTATACTTAATACACCAGAAAAGTGTTGGGTTAACTGCCAAAAAAAAAGGTTTTTCTTTTGCAATCATCGCACACATCAAGTATCATCAAGTATTCTCACCATGCCTAATTCCTCCCATCCTTCACCCACATCCCTCTCCTCCTCCAAAACAACCCCCCCCCCTCCACCCCTCCAGCTCCGCTACCCACGGTGAAAAACCTGACCGTTTCGGACGTAACCCCATTTGGCTTCCGTGTCTCCTGGGAGGCCAGCGAGCAGCAGGAGGGGACTCCTGGTGGCGGCTTCAGCCACTTTCAGATAGTGATATCGGACTCGGGCTGGCTTCTGGAGCCCCAGGAGATCACAGTCCCGGGCAACCAGAGCCAACTGGATATCTGGGGTCTGATCACTGGCATAGGCTATGAGGTCAAGCTGACCGGGGTGTCTAAGTCTGGACTTCTTTCTCGGCCTCTGACCACAGTGGCTGTGACAGGTACCGAACATACTGCACTGTGAGGGGGCTGAATCCTTGCCTGCAAGCCTACTGTAAGTCTAGATAGGCCCGGGAAACGCTTCACGAATCGCGCTTGGATGTTCCAAGATTCAACCCTCTGCAACGAGGTCTCTCCATCGCACGCGTCACCTCCCCCCCCCCCCCCCCCCCCCCCCCCCATTGTAAACGAGCAATCTGAATTTGAATTTGTACTGATTTCTCTATCCACCCTTTGGAAAAATGCATAGCAGTTGAAAGCCGTGTTGCCTAAAATATATCCATGCCCCTTGGTGGGGAGACCTCAACACAGCACAACTCACCTCCTCTAACATGTGTCTTTCTTCCAGAACAACTTCTTTACTTTTTCAACTGATCATCTTCCCTGGATACACATTCTCATCTTGCCTGTACTTTCTGATTGCAGCTTTTGTTTCAGCAGACATGCCTGGTGCTCACCTGTTTCCTTCTCCAAAATATGAGCAAGCACATACCTGTTTGTTTTCATATTTTAAAACTGTGTTTTCCCTCAGATGTAGAAACGGTGTAAAGGACGCGCCTTTCAAAAGGACACATCACTGCATGGTGTGACCTTGGATTGCGTTTCCAGACCATATTGCCTCATGTAGCTCCCTAAACTATCGGACTACATATTGACCAGTCTGTGTCCGCTATAAAACGTAAGACATGCAGTAGAACAGATTAGAATCAAGGTTGGGAAAAGCTGGAAAACACAGGGAATCAACATGACATCTTTAGCATGGGATGTCAGTCGATTCAACCTTTCATTGTTTCTTGGTCTTTGAATGCACTGATTGCACCAGGGCTGGTCTTGAAGAGCATGTGGAATATGGGTTAACCTTGTTTGCAGAATCCTTTTGCAACAAAACTAGCTAGTGCACATAAATGGATGAGCACTTCTTGACTGATTTCAATAAAGATACGTACACACAACAATTTTGTCTATTTAATACACTCATAAACGTGTTTTTGCGATGCCGCGCGCTGTCTAAAACTAATGCCGTCTTGGAAGCATGTTTGGTGGTGGCGGCTTTTGAGGCCTACGCGTTGTGTTTTGGGTATTGGTGAACTACATGAACTGTTTCCAAAGGTTTCACTCACCGTTCTCCGTCTGCCTGCCTTCGCCTTGAACGACCGTCCAATTCTCCTGATGGTGCCGGAAAATATCAGCGTTATTTTCCCTTTTCAACTAGAGGCAGAGCCAGAAGTGGAGCACATGTTCGTCTCGGACATCACAGATGAGAGTTTCCAACTTGCGTGGACAGCTGGTGAAGACTTGTTTGACAGATTTGTCATCAAAATCAGAGACATCAGAAAGACAACGCATCCGCAGGAATTCAACGCCTTCGGTGACGAGAGAACCAAGGTTTTAACGGGCCTTACCGGTGGCACCGAGTATGAAATCGAACTCTTTGGCGTCACTCTGGAACGGCGCTCCCAATCAATGTTTGGTGTTGCCCGAACAGGTATCCAAGAGAGAGCACGTGTGCTTTGCATCGTGACGTTGTTTCACTTTTCTCTGACAGAAACTGTTTCGTTTGTGTTATTCCATCCAAGCGGTGTCCCTCAGAAATTAATTTCCAGGGTCACCCAGGTTAAAACGTTTTGAGTGACTACTTGCCTTGTCACTGAAAATTAAGTGAATATACATTTGAATTTGTTTAGGGGGAAACTTACGAGCGCTGATTTGTGAATTATTGGCCTACAAAAATACCCAACGCAAATCAGGGGAGCCAATTGCTGGACTTCCAACCATCCATAGGCCTAGTTTCACTCTTTCTTTGTTTGTGTCTCTGCCCTCACTTCACCCAATCACTGTCAGGCATGGCTTCTCCAAGGGGAATACACTTCTCAGAGGTGACCGACACGTCAGCCGTGGTTCACTGGACCACGCCACGCACCCAAGTTGACAGCTATCGCATCATCTACCTACCACTCATGGGAGGTGGGTTTGCTACATCACAGCCAGAGACCAAACCAGACTACAACACATTTTTGCACCAAGTCTGCCCCCTAGTGAAAACACTCAAATTACACGTTTCCCTGTGTAAATTGTGGTTGTAATGGTGTGCAGACAAACACTGATGATTTCTCCCATTCCCAGGTGGTCCATTGACAGTGACTGCTGATGGGACAGAGTCCAAGGCCCTGCTTCCTAGCATGACTCCAGGTGCGACTTACCAGGTGACGGTGATAGCTGTGAAGGGCCTGGAAGAGAGTGACCCAGGGACAGACACAGTGACCACAGGTAAGCAGGACGGCCTGCATTCCTATCACTTGGAGATGCATGTGAACAATGCAAACAGGACCACAAAGAGAGACCACTTATGTGAGATTCCAGGTTGAATACACGACACGTTTGAACATACCTGTTATCATGCACAAAGGTTTTAAATGTTGTACTAAGTCTATAAAGGTTATTCATAACTGTCAGCACCAACATGTCGGTTAGGCTTTGTGCTTAGCAGGAGGTTTGGCTATCCTTAGCATCCCATGATATTGTTTCTGTGATTGATGTCTTCAAGGCCTTGCCTTTAAAATTTACGCTGTATGTGTTCAGCTTGATAGTGGTTTCCAATGAGTTTGTTTGTGTGTGCTTGTGTGTGTGTGTGTGCATGCTTGTGTGCTTGTGTGTGTGTGTGTACATGCTTGTGTGTGTGTGTGTATGTGTGTGTGCATGCTTGTGTGTGTGTGTGTGCGTGCTTGTGTGTCTTCAGCTCTGGACAGACCCCAGGGTCTGGCTGCTGTCAACGTCACAGCCACGTCAGCTCTGCTGCTATGGCAACCGGCTGTAGCCACAGTGGATGGCTATGTCATTACCTACAGTGCAGAATCAGGTGACAGTGCCCAGTTCAAAACAAACGCACCTAATGTCCTGCCACAGCCCATGGTACACAGCCACACAATACAAATACGTGACATACGGTTGTAGGTCAGCAGGTGGTGTAACCTTGCTGTGTGGTGCCTGTTCTTTGCAGTGTCCCCCGTGATCGAACATGTCTCTGGGAACACGGTGGAGTTTGAGATGGGCTCCCTGGTTCCTGCCACCCACTACACCATAGGGGTCTACGCCATGAGGGACGCCCAGAAGAGCGTTTCGGCCACCACAGAGTTCACCACAGGTGAGCCTCACAGGAAGAGTCAGGTGGCTGAGCGGTTACGGAATCGGACTAGTAATCTGAAGGTTGCCAGTTCGATTCCCCGGCCGTGCCAAATGACGTGTCCTTGGGCAAGGCACCTGACTCCCCTGTTCTTACGCATGTTGAACATATAGATGATGCAGTACTGTTCCCTGGACACCTTGAGGCGGTGGCCTACATCTTAGCCTTTTTGAGGGGTTTAGGTTGGTTGAGGGGCAGATCTATGGGCGTATGTGAAGCCCTCTGTGACATTGCTTGTAAAAAATAAAAAAAAAAGGCTATACAAATATATTTCAATGTGGTTTTTGATTTGATGTGATTTAAGACGTGGACGCTCCCACGGACCTGGTAGCCAGTAACATCCTGACAGACAGTGCCACGCTGACCTGGAAGCCCCCTCGCGCCACCATCACAGGCTACGTCCTGACCTTCTCGTCAGCCGACGGCATCGTCAGGGTCTGTGTCTAGCCGTAGCCCACTTAAAAGCACACGTGTCGTGAATACATGAATTTCCTGTTACTCTTGTTGCGTTTGGTTAGTTTGGTCATCATTTGTGCGCTTGTTTGGGTTCGGTGTACGTGTGTGTGTATGTTCTACATATTCTGTGTGTGTGTGTGTGTGTACAGGAGGTCGTGTTAAGCCCTACAGCCACATCGTACAGTATGAACCAGCTAACAGGATCCACAGAATACAGCGTCAGACTGCAGGCCATCGCTGGTGCCCAGAGGAGTCATCGAGTCAACACTGTCTTCACCACCAGTAAACACACATACACACACACACACAATACTGCGCAACAGTCTTAGGCACCCGATTTTACATGAATATCATGTTCAATATTGATTTTTTTTTTGTCTTCTGTATTTCAGTCTGAAAGTGCAATGTTGAGGCAATGTTTTCAACTATTTAGTAAATAATTTTAGATTTCGTTTTTTTTTTTTGTGCCTAAGACCTTTGCACAAAAATTTATAAATAAATATATGTGTAAATATATACATACTGTATATTCTGTACCTTAATCTGTGTGTTTGTGTGCTTAGTTGGAGTGCTGTACAGACTACCCAAAGACTGCGCACAGGCCTTCTTAAATGGAGAGACCAGCTCAGGTCTGTACACCATCTACCTTGGAGGAGAAGAAAGCCAGCCCATACAGGTGTACTGTGACATGACCACGGATGGAGGAGGATGGATGGTGAGCAACACCATCTTACATGAGCCTGTGACATTTTTAGATTGGTATAGGAACAACTTCAGGGCTGTATTCCACCATATAAAATGTTAGTGTAGGTTTTATTAGAGTGAGTTACTCACTGGGACATGTACGTGGTTGTTGATGGAATCCTCTCTCTCTAGGTGTTTGTGAGGCGGCAGAATGGAAAGATGGAGTTCTTTAGGAACTGGAAAAACTACACCACTGGCTTCGGTGACATGAACGATGAGTTCTGGCTTGGTGAGAACCCACAAGAACCCCCATCCCCTCCTTCGCAATCTCATCCTGGTTCCATCCGTTCCTCACCCCCCCCCCCCCCTCTACCCCCTTTCTTCTCCGTTTGTGCCTCAGGTCTTGCCAACCTCCACAAGATCACGTCTGCTGGCCAGTACGAGCTGCGTGTCGACTTGAGGGATGGAGGGGAGGAGGTATACGCCAAATATGACAAGTTCACCATTTCAGAGCCTCGCTCCAGATACAAGGTCCACATAGGAACCTACAGTGGAACTGCAGGTAGGCCCGACTCACACTGCAACCAGACCTGAAAAAGCCTGACCTGTAATCGGACTGTAGTTATACGGTCGATCACCGTTTATTTTTCGTTATATATTTTTTTGCTCCACTTTTGTTGGGTAGTTCACAGGACAGTATTTTCACCCTTCACTGTGATGCCTCTTGCGAATCTCTTAGGTGACTCCATGACCTACCACCAGGGCCGCCCCTTCTCCACTTTCGACAACGACAATGACATTGCCGTCACCAACTGCGCCCTGTCCTACAAGGGTGCATTCTGGTACAAAAACTGTCATCGCGTCAACCTCATGGGAAAATACGGCGACAGCAGTCACAGCAAGGTACGGATTGGTCTGCCTATAATTCAGGCTCCTATTTCTCGACTAGATCAACTACACTACACTACAGGCTGATATTCCTATGACTGTACTTGCTATTTGATTTAATAAGCAATTGGATAAATGACCAACACTGTGTGTCGTGTTGTCTTCCTCTCATAGGGTATCAACTGGTTCCATTGGAAGGGACACGAGCATTCGGTTCCGTTTGCAGAGATGAAGATCAGACCGGTGAACTTCGGAAACTTTGAAAGCAGGCGGAAACGATCATAGACTTCAGACCCCCCCCCCCCCCCCCCCCCCAACGTCCACCCCTTAAACTTCTGTTGACAACATGAACATTAACAAACATCGTTGTGTTTGCCACGTACCCCTGCACTGACTTCATCCCCAATTCTCAATCATAAACAAAGAGTCAGAACAATCACACACTGGCTCTGAATAATGTGATGGAAGTATCACACCCGAGACGGCACGATTTGATTGATGGAAAATGTCACGGAGCTCTTGTATGTATAGTATAGTTTTGTTTTTACAAGTAGATGTTTGGTGGAGGGTTTAACATCCATCTTGAATTCCATTTAAAAGTTGAAATTAGGTCACTACTATTATTTCTACCAAAGATATTTTACAGCTGAGTGTCAGACTTTACTGTAGATGACACCAGTGAACCAGGAGTTTGTCAAAGGCACATGGCATCGTGGCATGATGCCACCTGCAACCCAATGTACAGACAAGAAAGAAGATCTCTCTCCGAAAACAATGACAAAAAGGCAAGACTTATTATGTATAATTTGAATTTACCATAGAGTACAGAGAGGGTGTCTTTAAACTGACTGCTGTGAGGATGAACTATCACCAGTTAGGATTATACTAGCTATCTCAAACCACTGATGCCGATCAACTCAAATTTATGTTTATATTTTTGCTCGTTGTCAACTAAATGAAGAACAGATATTTGTCTGTAACTCTCTTGACAATAAAAGATACTTTGGTAAAAAAAAAACTAACTTCTTTGACTTACCCACATCAATGGTTGGAGTTCCACTGTATCAACAGCAGGTGGCAGTATTGCGCACAAATTATGACTTCCATGTCTAAATGCTTTCCCTCGTCTGAAAAGGATGTTCACATTTGAAGATGGTGCAAGTATTCACGAATGCACAGTTCTAAACATTTTATATAACAGATACAGAATGATGGTGATAGTGAGTCATTTCAAAGCATTGTTAAAGTGTTAAAGTTTCATTCAAATAACAAGGTCCAGATACAAGAGTTCAAGATCCAAATAGTAGCACAATCAAAACTGAAAAAGACAGAAAGAAGTGACCTTATACTAAGGACTATTAAGTCAACCCAAAGCTTCTCTGAACAGACAAGTTCAATCTCTCACAGCTTGTGTGTCTCACCTGCTCTGATTATTGTCAAGCCTTTAGCCTTTTTGTCAAGCATGTCTTTGTCCAGATACATTACCTTTTAGTTCTGCAACTAGGCGAAGCTAGGCTCTGACCTGATTTTGGTCACATTGCTATCTAGGCCGGGGTATATTCTAGAGCAGATTAACGTGGAAAGAGAGAAAAAGATAGCCAGACAGAGACAAAACTATTTGTTTGAGTCAAACATCCCTCCTTCATTCCAATCATTACTTTAAAACAAAACATCTTTCAGTGTTTCTGGGAATTCAGAGGTGTGCGGTTCACATGGCCTTGGTTTTGCAGAGCTGTAAACCAAAAGAAATGCTGTGGCACATAGTCGGGCGACAGCCACACTCCTCTGAGAGAGACTGTTTCAGACTGAGAAGCAGAAGCTGGCAGTAATTGAAACTGAAGGCATTCTCATGTGATAAAACACTGGAATGTGGGTCAGGAGTTAGGGGGTTTGGACTGGGTCAAAGTTCAGCCCAAACACTCTGCAGTACATGTGGATGGTTGGGGTCAAGCTTAGAGATCCAGAATTACAAGTAGATGTTGGAAGTATAATATAGATCAATAAATAAATAAATAATATTTAAATAATAAAATATTCATGCAGGGCTCCTTCTACACTGAATACAAAGAGACCAGGTAAACCTATGCAAAATCCTAAAGATTTGACATCCCGAGTTCAAATAGGTACACATCCTTCAAAAGCGAAGATCTGTAACTTGTGGTCTTGCTCTATGTCTTAAGGTCTTGTTGAGGTTATCTGTACAGGCTGGTTATATGGGCCTCTCACGGCAAGATGACAATCCCTCGTAGGTGGGTTATATAAGACAATATTAGGTATTATGTTATATAACCCACATAGCAGGCCTATGGTAGGCTTCACCTAACACATGTGATCCAAAATTAGCAAACGCTTCTCAGAATTGTCATGGCGTCGCGCTCTTTGTGGCGGTAGATGTTTGACTTGTGTTATGTCATTATTTGCTCAGTGGGTTTCCTCAAATTTGCACAATTTACGCAATAGACAAGCTGTTCCTTCAGGGACGTAATTCAGTACAAGTAGTTGTACACAACTGCACAAAGCCCAGATTCCAGTGTTTTATGAGGAATGTTATATGTGTCACTCTGTCATGACACAAGAAAGTTTTCGTAAGATAAACACAGGATGACCCCAAGCTAAATCTGGCCTAATGGATTCATTAGGTTACTTTCAGAATATTTAAAAAGAAAGTATACAGTTAGATACATACAGTAGATGTAAAAGTTTGTTGTTGTTAACAGATTAAATATATGATTTAATGTGTGATGAATTGTTTCACTTAGGTCACTTTGTTGCCAGAGGGAAACTGTTTGTATTAGTTACGCCATGCTGCCCCAGTGGTCTCATAGGATTGGCATTAATCAAGTTTTTCGAGGAAACTTTTTCCCAAGAGTTTGTTGTAATGTCTGTGCTATATTTGAATTGGCAAAACTCTCATAGTCCACAGTCCCTGACACTGTGAGACTACACTTTTAAATCCTCTGACACAGTCTTCTCAGTGTGTTCCACACTACTCTGAGAAGACTGTAATTGAAAAACAGGAAACGATATGCTCAGTTTCATAATTTCATGTGCAAAGTTAATCATTCTGCTGTGCCACAGTAACACATTGTACACGAACACCCTGAGGCTTCAAAATAATCATTTGGTTGTTATTATTTTACCCTGTCCATGTCATCTGAATATAATTCTTTAGTTTCTAGTGCGGAATCCATTTCATGGCCAAACCAAAAAGTGAACTGCAGGACTGCAACACAAACCCAGCTTTTAATGTGAGGAGAAATAAGGTGTAATGATCTGAAAGGTACACGTCTTAGCTTGGAAAATGGAGCTGCAGTTGGGTTGTTTGCTTATGTTTATCACCCATCGCATATGTAGCTCATCAGGATGTTGATGACTAACATGCTAAGGAAAGGGGACACATCCATGTTCAACTGAAGGCAGCCACGAGACTCTGAAGAGGTGTTTTTCTATACACCAGATCGAGTTGTCTTGGGGAGCTACACGATCAAGATTGGCTTGTGATAACAGTCCATTAGTGATGTCATGTGCATTTGTTAGGGCCAGACGTTACAGTATACATTGACGTAAACGTGCACCGCTACAGATTAGCGGACATTAGTCTCCATGATCCCTATCTAATCATATAGAATTCACATTCACGTGCCTTGGTTGCAAACGTGATTCCCAAGAGGCCGAGGAGGGGCTGTGACTCACTAATTGCAGATTTGTTTCCTTCCGTCCTGACATCTGTGGGTTTGAAGATAGATGTGGTAAGCAAATGTGTGATTGTAATTATGGCTAAGAAAATGAGAGTAGGTTCAGGGTGATGGGGTTGGTAGAGAGTGGTGTCAGCGACGCCCCCTCCCCCCGCCCCCTCCCCCCACATACATGCAGCAGGCATGGAGGTTATTACCCATCAACTGGGTGAATTATCCTCTCTAATGGACCCAGTGTGTCACAGTAGATAAACGACTTAGCTCATTTACTTAATTGCTCAGGATGTGATCAAATTTATGGATTTGCGTGCTATTGTTCCTCTGTAGGGACACGCGCACCAATTACAGCACATGTCACGGCATTCCAGATGTTAGACAATTGATGAAAAGGTCAGGAGAGAAGGGAGGCGGGTAGGCCGAATTACATGGTATATGAATCATTTAATTTACATTTGTAAGTCATGCCAAAGAACGCGCCGTTTGAATTACAACCCTTTGTTCGACCGTTGTCTGTTTAATAAGCTTTGTTGCTGTACATTTACATTTACATTTAGTCATTTAGCAGACGCTCTTATCCAGAGCGACTTACAGTAAGTACAGGGACATTCCCCCCGAGGCAAGTAGGGTGAAGTGCCTTGCCCAAGGACACAACGTCAATCGATCTGGAATCGATCCGGCAACCTTCTGATTACTAGTCTGACTCCCTCACCGCTCAGCCATCTGACTCCTGGGATGGCAGGGATGAAGAGGAGGGTGAATTCAAGCATTTTCCTTGTCCATTGGCTCTCAGTTGAATTACTGTTCAGCTTCTTGTTCCACTTGATTCAGTCTTCTTTCCACTGTTATGGTTGAAACGTCTTTTTGTAATCACCCCGTTAGTTTGTATGCCAACCCATTAACTTTTCCATTGGTATTTATCACTCAGTACTGTGTTCTGTTCTGTTTGGTCGGTGGTCGTTGGAACATCCTATAGACCTCCTTTATTTAGACCCAATGTTCTACCTTGAGACAGCACTGGACTCTGCTAACTGTACATAGAGCTTGCTAGCCTTCTGTACAGTACTTGTACAACACAAGCTGAACCTATCAAACCTAAAAGGATTTCCGCTGTGCTAGTGGTTCTAGATGGGTCAGCCTCGAAGAGGAATCAGTTTGTGGCATTGCCAACGCGGTGGGGTCACCAACCCAATTTCTTTCCCCTCACAGTTGACATCTGGTCTTGTGGCAGCTTTAATCAGCAAGATCTTAACTCTAAAAAGTATAGTTTTTCCCCGATATTTAATCCAGAAAAGAAGCATAGATAGTCAATGGCTTCTACATTTACCCCGGCTAAATTATGTAGCCAACATGAATTAGGAATGATAACTCCAGCTGGATCCTTTCCCAGCAGGGCAAAAAACGAATAGGTCATTATGTTAAAACCTTAATTTGTACTGTATGCCAGTAATTAACTACACTTTTCTCAGAATCTATGAAAAAAATGTGTTTTATTGTCTTGTGTGAGTGTATTCCAACAAGGAGAGACCAGGAAATGGCTGAAGTGATACATTTAAAACATTTTCTCTGTCTCCTCCATCTCTCTGTCTCTCTTTGTCTCATTTTATACATACTTATTTATATACTGTATTTCTATATCTGTCTGTACATCTCAGTCTTTTTCTCTGCTTGTCTTTTTTTTGTCTGTGCCAGATACTAGCATGATTGTAACATTGTAGCTTTATGGGTCCAGGGACAAGGATTAAAGCTTATTCAGAGCAGTGGGTTTATTTTAGGGTACTGTGGGATAAAACTGGATTAGCATCACAATGAATCCACGGGGCACTCAAACCAGGAGGTCAGGTCCACCGGGGCCTGCTGCATTTGAAATGTTTTTAAATCTCCATCTGTGTTATGATAGATAAATATAGATGTGATCATCTGTCATACCAGCGATGCAACGTTTTTTTGACGAGGGCCGTTGAAAGGCTCCCGTATTTCCGAAATAAGTAGCGGCCCATGACCTCCAAGCGTTGGGTAGCGTTTTCTGTATCCTCATGGAAGTCAAGAAACATGTATTTCTATGATAACATAATAACATTTGTGGTTATCAGTATTGATCTGATTATTTATGTGCATTGCCACGGAGTTAATGTCTCAACTTTATTGCTTATGAAATACAAGTGTTTATAAAGCCACGGTTATAAAACCCCTCATAAATGCTGCATATCATCATGAAAAGGCCAGGGAGGGAACATGACAGACATGACAACATTTACATGCTCAGCAACATCTATGAAGGCAGTTACTAAGTGGGTTTTCAAAGTTACTGTCCATTTCTTCTTCATTACAGCCTTCATATTGTGTAAACAAAAGTTTATCTGAGTGAGACTCTAGGAAGGATGCATGTTGTTTCTTTGGCACCATAGTTCATAATGTCACCCTTTCTTTGCCTGTATTTGACAGTGTTGCTAATGAACTCCCCCACCACATTTTGATGTAAGTTACAGTAAAGCATGCTCCTCCAATCAAAACAGTTAATCTGAAACCACCCTGAATATGGGGTCAAAACTCCGGTCGGAATAGACGATGGAAGAAATTACCAATATTGACCCAGCGAACCGTTGTTGCAAAAGGGACTCTGGATCAAATAAAACATAAAGCGATCCTACCAAAGGAGTTTTTATGTTATGTAATAAAACATATATTTTTATTACACACATAAAAATTCCATTCCAGTTATATTGCTGTTGACTCTTAGTGGCACAGGTCAGATTGTTTTCCACTGCTCAAGGGGCACATTGATTTAAGTACGATCTTGAGATCAGAAATAGGCTATGGAGAGCATTTAGATATAGGTCACATAGCAAGATTAGTGAAGTGAGCTGCCCCTTAGTGTTAGCTATCTTTGACTTCCTCCACCTGTCTTTTTAAATATGAATCCAAGATAATACTGCAGAACAAATAAAAGTCGCCTCTTTTGGACTTTGAACTGCTCCGGTCATGAGATAAGTGGACATTACTGATGCTCGTGAGGTGACGTGACCTTTTTGACACATATTGATCATTACGTAATATTCCCAAACATAGGCAGTTTTTTCTTTCAGTGCTGTTATTGTCTACTCTACTCGACACACAGTGGATTGTATTTCTCCCTTCCTAATCGTAGCAGTGTAGTCCAGACACTAATAGCCAATGCATTAACTGGAATTGTAGTGAACCCAAACAAAACAAATTGGGAAAAAAACGAGATTTGGCCTACTGTGACAGGTGAATAGAAAACGAGCTTCTTAAAAACGCTCAAATCCCATATCGATATTTGCAGTGAAATAACACGAATTGAAAAAATAATGAACACAAACAAACAGAACATTGCCGTAAATGATAAAATATTAAGGTATTCATGTTTGTTCTTAAAGCCCCTGAATTGCTTGGTTGGATTAGCTAGCAAAAGCTTTCACTGTAGCTAGTCCACTCATGTGATGGACACAATGCACAATGTACATTGGACATATCGACCCAGGAAAGCACTTGTGTAAAATGCATGCATTAGGCCATTATAGAAACGTAATTTATGGCAATGTCTGTGCTCCAAACAGCAGTAGCCTACATTTTCTGAAGTCCACACTCTCACTAATAAGATCGGACGCCACGGGTGTCGTCTCAACCTGGCCTCGTTAATTACTGAGATACCACACTTGTGCTCTACATCAGTCATTTGCAATGTGATATTCAAATTCAAGGCATAATTTATCAATCTACGATAAGTGAATTAAAACCCCCAAACGCGTAATCTGCTCTGCTGATATCTGCTGAAAGCGTCATGGGATTTGTGTTTCTGTAGTTTATCTGTTGCACGGAATTTGACTCCGTGATCTGATCTAAACGTTGCACCAATTAAACCTGGTTAGCCCTACGGAGCTTCATTTTTCTTCTTCTTTGATGTTGGTTCACCTTGTCTTTGTTCTGGTTGAAAGAAGTCAAGAAATCTGGGTTGAAATCAAGAGGTGTAGGGTGCGTCTCATTCCACCAAGCAAAGGCATCTATCATGCGCATTTCCACATAGCAGGTAATGGCAGGGCAAACCAGTGACGATGTCCTAAACAGGTTTTGTTTGGCTCCGAAGTCCACTTTAAATGATCACTGGTACTGGTGACACTAGAAAGACAAGTAACATCCGGATAATAAAGTGAAGGATATCACGAAGTAAGAGACTGAACAGCCGCAGAATTTGCTATGGCTGATGGGCTGACGATGCCTGGGTTAAGAGGGAGACAGGGAAAGGTGAGAAGATTAGCCAGGAAGTGATTTATAAAACTAATAATCCATTTCTCAGAAGGAGACGAGACCGTCCGAGGCTCCTCCCCCTGGCATTCTGCCGAGGGAAGATTATTTAATGTTAATCTGAGCATACATTGATAAAAAATAGCGCATTGCAATCAAGTTCATCGCAAATCAAAAGCATTTTTTATTCAGCTGACCTAAATCTGATGACCGACAAAACGACACACAGTCAAGCATCGGGTTTGTAGGCTACTCTTCAGCACTGAAGCTGACTCCAGTCAAATTAAGAGTGAAATGTATGTCGCTTGGATTTGTAGGGTTAAAGTTGCTTTCTAGGTCAGAGGATGGAAGGGAGTTTGTGCCTTATGTACTGCTCAGAGATCTGTTTCTGAGTTTCTCTATAATCCCACACATATAGAGTATCTAGTGAATATCAGCATTTGGTATTTTTTAATACCAAAGTTTATGCTTTCCCTGTGGCTACATTTGGTGTCGCTAAATAAAAAGAATCAGACGTTACAAATCAACAAAAACAATGTTTGAAAAGTAAGTCAATCAACATTAAACATATGGAATTGGATTGGAAAATGATTGACATTATGATTTTGAAGATTCAACCACATGGCATGCGCCATTAGTTTACACTAGGCCCTCCAGTAAGCCTATACAGGTATAATCGAGAAGTACTTCATTGCAATTTACCTCATGGAAATGGTTACACATAAATCCATGTCATGTTTGTATAATTTCTGTCATAATACAAATCACAGAATGTCATCGACCTCCGCTGCCCTCATTTATAAGATTAGTCGCTGTAAATCTCTATCCTCGGATATTCTCTACAGATTATAGTCATTAATCAGAGATGGCAGAGCAATGAGGACCCTTCATGTAATCAACTGTAATGTAACACTTTGAGAACCCATCCACAGCAGTATTATAACTGAGAGGCCAACAAGGTTATGGGGCCACTTTCCTCCACTGTCGTTTTTCACACAGCAGGATAATTCCCCGTTCACAGTTCAGTCTCCACTATCAAAACCCTTCATAAGATCTATGATTTGCTCTCTTCTTGGTTGAGAGCAGTGGCCTTTTACATCAGAATCAGAAGGGATTTTATTCGCCATGAATCTTTGCACAAACAATGAATTTACTTTGGCAGGGAGGTGCATACATTAAATATATAGGAATATTGGAACTTACTTTTATGCACAGTTGGCCTAACGTTTGTCTGGATTAAGTCTGTCAATGCATGTATAGTAGGACTTTAGCTGCATTGACTCTACAGAACAGTTACATGGATTACAGTTGTAGATTATATAGATTATCCATTACTTGGCTGGTTGCAGTTTTGTTTAAAAAAATAGCTAGGTTTTGTGTTTGCATGAACACATGTACTCCCTGATTTGAATAATGCCAAAATTACAATGCTACTTTTAACCAACTAAGCAGTCACTTTAATCACTATAAATGGCTCTGAGAACTGTGATCACAAGAGTGTGCATGGGTCCGGTATGGTTTGATTTCACATCCCGTCTAGATCGGAGAGTTTAATGCTGAGAGGATACGGTCATGTGACCTGTGGGTTTTACATTTTCCATTCTTGACACTGACTCACAGAACTGACACTGTGGGTGCCGTGGAGGATGTGCTTCATAAAACCGATCAAGCACACCTTCACACTGAGAATGTACGCCCTACGACAAAAAACAGCTTTTATAAGAACAGGGAACACTAAACAAACACATTGTTAAACTGGTTGTTCAACAGCATGCCTTGTGACACTAAGGGGGAGGTTGAGAGTATTATTTGAAAGGAGGCACAATTAGAGGAATCTAGTCTATAATTATGCTGCCAAAAAATGCTGGCATGATGACTATCTCTGCAGATGATCAGTCAGATTTTTTGGGGTATGAGAACAATGTCTAGTGAACTTGTTCTTTTTGAACTAAAGTTCAGTCCAAGTTGCTGCCATGTTAGTAGAGTTTTTGTAACAATTCATCCTTTTCAAAGTGAAAGACCCGTTTACAACATGGTTGAGGCACAACCCATTCTTATCTGGTTGTAAGTTTGTGTAATGATTTGGACAAAGACTGCGACAGTTATTTTGTAAATCTAAAAGAACACCAAAAGTAAATAGCTTAAGTCTTTGAAGCTTCGATAAACAGCCT
The DNA here is from genome assembly GCF_021917145.1 of Hypomesus transpacificus. Taxonomy (NCBI): domain Eukaryota; kingdom Metazoa; phylum Chordata; class Actinopteri; order Osmeriformes; family Osmeridae; genus Hypomesus; species Hypomesus transpacificus. Next base: position 979,665 of record NW_025814038.1, read on the forward strand.
GGCTGAGGAATGCTTTGTGGAGGATGTATAAAACTCAATCCAGTAACTGCAACATTGAAGTGACTACGCACAGTCAGCAACACATCCTAGTCAAATGGTACTGTATTTCTTAACATTGGCAGCAAAAAATGTGTGAGAACAAAGCTTTTGAGTCATTTATTGAAAAATGCTAATAGTACGGATATATCTTCAACAGTGCTTGTATAAGTGATTCTTAACTTGATAACTGTATAATCTACAGTTGTAGCAGCTTTTTATAGTCTTGATGCAACAGCAGTTCACTTGGTGAACACAGTGTTCCCTTCTCTGTCAGGGACATGAACGGTGTGCCATCATGATCCACCACTGCATTTGCATAACCTCAAAAGACACCCAACTGAACACAGCGTTCTCAACTGACATCTATAAACTGTCTAGTGTCTGGCAGGAATGTCACAGAACTGTGGTAGAGGTTTCAAACGTACTACAATACCTAGACAGAACACAAACCCAACAAAGCAATGACCTTTTTCTTAAAAACAACTGTTTTATTTTCAATTAACAAAGTCCAATACAGGTTTGAAGCAAAACCGGGGAACACTGGTAAATCTCATTCTCATTGTTTCTGTGACAATCACCTCAAAGGATGACTATAAAATGAAATAGTTTTAGAGCCCAGAGGGTGGAGGGAAAAAAAAAACCTCAAAACAATGCAGAACAGTTTAGAGAAAGACAGCTATTTGACAAAGTGAAAGAAAAAAAGACTCCATGGTCACAGAACCAGGGGACGATAAAAATAAAAATTATTTAGCTTTAGGATTTGTCCCAGATACGACAACAGTAGATCCAAAAGATAGACATGTTCTTGATCTATTTAGTAGTCCAAATTTTATTAAAAAGAGCACAAAATTAGAGTTCAAAACAATGATAATTTGGTCAAACACTGATACAAGACATTGCTTCAGTGTGCATACCTTTCCACCACTTGCCCTGGAAAAGGTTGTATTTCTTTAAACTTTGCAATAAGTGACATCTACTGCCATATAGGTTCACATTATTATTGGGTTACTTATGTAGGAAAATAAATTGCTGTATAAACAGATTTAATGCCAAAAGGCACCCTATTTATTGTCCTGTAAATGAATGCAAAGCCTTTTCCAACCAAAGAAATACAAATTGACCTACTGTATCACTGTCAGCTTCTCTTTCAATAAAAATAATACATTCTATGGGTCTGTCTCCGGTTCCTCCATCAAATTGTAGAGAAGACTGATGGACAGTTCATGTGAAGAAAATCAAGTACAGACCATAATCAGGTATAACATAGAAGACTGAAAATGACATTTGCCATACGTGAAAGGAAAATTAGGAAGGGAAATTAAAGTACAAATTTTAATAGGTTAATTGTCTAACTACCAATTAATTTTATGTTACTCAAAGATATAGACGACGCATAATGTTAAACTTGCCAAATGTGATCACGAGAGTAGATCAAATCTAAATCGTTTTAGGCATTTAGGCCTACTTTGAACAAAATATCTAAAATAATATTGTTTATAAAATAATGGACTGGGCTTAAAAGGTAGGGAACTATGTTAAGCACTCTGCGGACAGAATTTCTAAATTTCTCAATCATCTGCTAATGCACCAGATCATCAAACGTCTGACCTCTGAATTATGCACACAGCGGATACTTATACTCCTTTTCAGACACTTGAAAACTGGAATAAAGAGTGCCAATAATATCATAACATGACTAGGGGTTTGAAAACCAAGATGTGGTTCTCTCTAAATAACAGAACCTTCAATTATTGGCGTAAGATGTGTTCTGCATATGAGCAATTACGGATTAGTTGAAATGAGTTCATTCACCCATGTAAACACAATTGTTTTCTGATACAGAAAAAATTACTAAGTGGACAATGTATACGGGAAGATAAAATGTCTCCCAAATGATCTTTTAATAACAATTTCCATCATTTCAAGACACCGATTTGCTTGGATATCCTTGTAAGGACAGGTATTTATAACAAAATAAATCTTTACTGTTTCATTGGAGATGGTTGAAGGTGTGTACATGCATCATTGTGATTGCATTCATCAATCCTACTCCCATCATTCCATGAACAGAGTGCTGATACTGAAGTCTTTACATGTTTCAACAAAGAACTACATGAGGCTCTGTTAGCAAGTTCTTGTGACTGAAGCAGCTTTCAAATACTCAAAAGGCTCTGCCTGAAAATAACAATTTGAAGAAGAAAAAAACTAATAAAATACTTATCTTTTCATATTTATACCAGTTGCTGATAGAGTAATTTGTAATAAAGTATATGTTACTATTTACTTAAAAAATCTGAAGCAGTTTTTATCTTGGCATTTTGACACAAAATATCCACTAGGATATTTACATGGGAAAACCTTTTCAAGCAATAAAACAAGCTTACACCATGGGTTGCAACAGAATACAAACAACTTTGCAGAAATAAAGGAGGTACAGAATTGCATAGCAGATTAGAAGAAAATGAAAAAAAAACTGAGCTTTTTGGTATGGTGCGGCAAATTTCATCATTGACATTCTCCTCTATGTACATAAGTATTTCCATGTCAAATTCATTCATAGTTTTACTTGTCCACAGTGGAGAAGAGGTTTAAGTCTGTATGTAATGCTTGACAAGGGAAAAGCAGGAATCTTGTCATCTTGTCCACTGCTCCTGATTCTATAGGAGTCTATAGGAGTCTTTTCAAGAAAAAAGATTATACTTTGTCAAAAGTGCCATTTTGCTACATTTATCAGCTGATCCATGGTCTGTTACTAACATTTAACACACGTAACACAAAAAATGTGTCAGACCCCTCCCCTCCCCCCCCCTCCCCCAATAGCTTTCAAAGTGTGAGTTTTGGTCACATGGACACACACACACAGACACACACATTGAGACAGACACACACACACACACATAGAGGAACACAGACATAGAAGGAGGAACCAGAAGGGTGTCGGGGGGGAGGAGGAGAAACAAAAGGGGTGAAGAAAAAACTGAACAAAAACCCTGATGCACTCGAGGGTTTATCCGCTGTGTTTTGACATTCCAGCTGGTAAAGCTTTAAAAACAACAAGCACCGTTAGGAAAAGGCCTCCATGTCTGTGTCCTCTGCTCGGGGGAGAGTTCAGAAGTTTCCCCCTTGATTCTGTGCTCCCACAAAAGCATGCGAGAAACAAAACTACATTCAGGCTCGCCACTGCTCCCAGTCAGTCACAGTCGCTGAAATGTTTTCAGGTTTCATCCGCGTTCCGTCTACTCATTTCCTCTCACGGTGGGGAAAAGTCTGTTAGTAGGCAAGACACCGCCTTTTTTTTTTACATTTGATTTTATCCTTGAGTCCAAGCACAAGTTGTATCTCTGTTTTCAAGGAGCGAGGCCCCTTTAGGTTTTGTCCGAATCCCAACGCGTGGAAGGCCCCTCACCGTCTCTGCTGGGCGTAGACTGGGTGTGCGAGCGTCACATTCAGAGAGTCGTTGTGCTGAACCAGCGACGTGTGCTGGTAGTGAAGGACCAGTTCTTTCAGGGAGCTGTACAGATTGTAAGGCTCAGCAAAGCCATATCCTGAGGGTGTCTTGTTGATGACACAATGCTTCACCTCACCGTCCACACTGGAGAGAGAAGACAGAAACAAACAGAAACATGACAAGCTGCTCTGTGCGAGGCGACATCATTCAAGGACTTTGACTATTTATAAAAAGGTATTTGGGAGAAGGGTGAGTCTGGCTGCTTTGTTTACACCGTGAGTTAGACTGTGTCGTGAAAGTACGCAAATGCAACGTGAGAGAGGAAGGTGGAGGGGCTGGGAAAAAAAAACGTACACAACGCTGCAGGCGTAGCACCCGGCTTTGCTGCTGTCTCGGACCAGGAATGTTCCGTCTCGCTTTTCCCGGAGGAGAACCTCGGCCTGGACCCGGTTGAGGTTCCCCAGCTTCCAGGACCGCTCGTCGTGGTGAGGCAGGTCCTCGTCGTCCTCGACCATAGAATATTGACTGGGGGGGGAGGAAGGAGAAGAAAAACGAGTCAGACAAAAGGGTAGAGGACTGTGCTCGATATTGATCAATATTTTGGAGATTACACCCCCCCCCCCTTCCCCAATGTTTCCCAACCCTGCGTGTCATTTCAGGGGGAACTGGACTTACTCCTCTGTGTTCTCGTTCTTGATTCCAAGCCACTCGTTGAGCTTCTTCTGCCTGACGCCTTTCTGTGTCAGCCACCTGTAACACACACAGCGCACCGTCAGACACGGGTACCGAGAGCACAGACTGGCCCCGAGCCTTGGGTGTGGCAGTGGAGGGAGGCACTTACATGAGGTACTGATCCCTGGTCTTTCGCAGCTGTATGAGGTCAGGCTTGATGCTGTTCATCCTCTTGTCGATCTCTCTGTAGTCTGCGGCCTGCTTCTTGAGGTCCTCCTCTAAGCGACGCTTGCTGTCCACAATCTCGCTGATCCGAGACTTGAGTTTCTCGTAGTTACCCATGATCCTGTGGGGGGGGAGGGAGGGAGAGAGAGAGAGGAGGAACAGTTTTATTTCAAGATTTTGTGTTTTGCCTCGTGCTCTAAAAACAATGGGGGCAGCAGAGTGGGTGTTGCGAGGGGGAGCTTGGTGCTTACCTCTGGATCTCCTTGTCGTTGCCTTCTCTCCTGAACTTCTCAATGTACTCCTTGCTGTACCTCTCCTGGGTTTGGCACTGCTCCTCGAAGATCTTGATGGTTTCGTTAAACGCCTCGATCGCCGTCCGTTTCATTTGGATTTCCTGAACGGAGACGGAGGAAAAAAACAGTGAGTTGTCTGACAATGTCAAAATATCGACAAGTGTTTTCTCCTATGATGACCCGTGACCTAGCTGCAGGGAGAGAGAGAGAGAGGAGGGACTGACCTGTGAGGTCCTGGTGTACTCCTCGTACAGCCGGTCGTACTCCTTGTTCTTCTCCTGATACTGCAGGTGATACTCGTGAAGCTTCTTCCCCACGGCGTCAATGTTGTCCTCCTTCACCACCTGATCCTAAAAACAACACAGAACGTTAGAAAAGTCTTGTCTAAGATACCGTAAGGTTTTTTTTTCCTCCAGTTTCTAACGCCGGCGGGGGGGGGGGGGTGTCTTCCTGGGGGCGTGGCCTAGGGTTAGGGACTGCGCTGCGTACCTGCTGGTGTTTGGAGACGGGGTACAGCAACTTGACGTCGAGCTTGGGGTTGTACTGAGCCAGAGACTCGTTGCGATAGTGGTTGATGAGCTCCACCACCGAGCTGAAGGTCAGCGGGTCCGAGAAGCCGTACTTTCCGTCTCGGTGGAATATTTTGATGAGCTTATTGTTGCCTCCTTTCCTGTAGAGGACAAGGTCAAAAAAAAGAAAGAACCGTAAATAAAATAAAAATATATTCAAATACAAAGTACGAACAGCGGAATCGAACCCGGGGGCCGCTAGCGTTAGGGCTACGGCTACGTATGGCGCGCGCTCTACCCAGTGAGCCACAGGGAGGGGGGACTGGTGGCGGTTCAGGGCAGGGGCCTCACCTCAGAGTCAGAGTGTAGTCTCCGTGCATCTTGGTGGAGGCGTCCCGGACCAGGAAAGTCCCATCCGCCGTGTCTCTTAGCTTCTCGTTCACCTCCTCCCGGGAGATGTCTCCCCAGTACCACTCGGCGTCTTGCAGGGCCATGTTGTTGTTCATCCCGTTGTTAGTCCCAGGTGCAGGCTTAGGCGGCTTTGGAGGTAGGGCTGTGTGCAGAGGAGGGGAGAGAACAACCGGATGCTGAGTACACATGTGAGGCTGAGATGTTAGTAAATATTGCGTGTACTGTTGCACCACCCAAAAAAACCTAAAACAAGCCCATGTGTGAAACTGCGAAGAGGATATTTTAGGGGGCATCCGTTAAATCACTGCTGAGAGAGTGGGCAACATCAGTCTATTTGCTTTGGACTTCATTGAATAGGCTCGCAAAATCTGTGGAAAAGCATATTCAAATGGCCAGCCATATCAACCACATGAAGCATCTGCTCCAGTTAGGTCGTATTACCATCTCACTGTCCTCTTTCTGTTCCTCAACCCTCTCTCCCCTTAATCTTTTCCACTTCATTAAACCGGGATGAAAGAACGCTGCTCCTACCCCTGTGAGGCAGCATGAGCAAGGCAGAGCGAGGCAGAGGCAATCATGAGTCAGGGAGAATGGGTTTCATTCAGGAAAGAATTAAAACCTCCCTCCACCATCTCCGATCCCCAAAGGTGAGATGCGCTCATAAATCCCGACGGAATAAGACATGCGTCTGTTGTCGAAAAAATAAAAATAAGAAATTACACAGCAAATCGTTCCGCTAAATGGGATGCAGAAGTAATGGCAAGCAGGGATATAGGTCAAACCCACAGAGCCCCCCAAAAATCTACAGTAAATCACTATGTCCTATGAGTAATATATGCCCTCGAGCTCAAAACCCATCTGAATTACATCACGTTCACATTTAGAAACAATACATTTTCCGTCTTGTGGTTCGGGGGCAGGACTATGCGGCCCCACTCAGGGCTAGGTGTGTATCCTCTCTGTGCCGGCCTCTGGAGAGGGGAAATCACTCAATAGAAATGGCCTCATCAAAAAAAGCTCAAAGTGCTGCATTGGATTGGTTCATCAGCTGAGGGACATTAATCTGCAGGAGCTGGCTGGCTGGCTTGCTGGCTGGCTTGCTTTACTGGCTGGGTGGCTGGCTTTCTGGCTGGCTGGCTTTCTGGCTGGGTGGGTGGCTGCAGGTCTCACAGGACAGGAAGAGGGGGCAGAGCTGAAATGGCAGGCAATTTTTAACCCCCAAATCTACGCTCCCTTTGTCCGCTTCCTCTGCATTAGGACCCTGTTAGGACCTTGCATGGCGCAGCACAGGAGGACGAGAGACAGCTAGCTAGCTGGGCTAAGAGAGACAGTACACTTTAGTCTACATGTTCGACAACAGGAGGGGTGGGGGAAGAAAAAGCAGAAATACACAGACCACAACACTGGCAACAATTTCAGAAGTGGTTCAGAAAGCCTGGGCATACGCTTCCTGTTACACAGTCCACCAGCCACCAACTGAAGACACCAACTGAAGACAGAGAAATATCTGTAGAGGATTACAAAGTAGGCTTGTCTATATTCTGCTCTCTGAACTGTGAGCTCTAAGCCCCTATATTGGTCTGGCTTGCTCTGAAACCTTAAGTCTCAGCCAGACTAAGTTTCGTCATTCAACAATGGCAGTTATCCTACCTGGAGGGTCCATGTCTATGTAAAACAACAGATCAGTCCCAAACTCCAAGTCTTCCATATCCAAAACCAGTGGTGTCGCACATCGGACCAAACGGTGAAACGCTTCTGCGTTCTGCAGATCAGAGGGGACACGCCAGCCCCGTTGTCTATGTACGACCACCTTGCAAACCCATGTGAAAAGCAATAAAGGGCAGCTTGGTAGCTTGCTTGGTAACGTGCTACATCACTTACCACAGCCAATCGCGCGGGGGGACTGTCGTCAACCACTCTTGCATCTTTCATTTCCCAAGAACGATGATGTCATTTTGAAAACTCACCACCGTCTTTCTTTTTTGTTGTCTTTCTTCCCAGCCTCCTGTCCCCTATCCCACATCAATCTACTTGAGCACAGCTCAGAAGGTGCCGGCATGAACCAGAACGCAGACTAAAATAGAGTAACTCCGTGGTGGCCTCGGTGTGCATCTGTCTCGATGCAAACCTAAACGTTCAACATCTCTTCGCTAGCGCAGAGAGGAGGGGGGAAAAGGACGTGCAGCCTCTCTCTCTTTCTGCCTCTCTCTCTCTCTCTCTTTCTGCCTCTCTCTCTCTCTGGATCTCTCTCTCTCTCTGGCTCTCTCTCTGCCTCCCTCTCTCTTTCTGCCTCCTGCAGGCTGCTAAGCCCCTCCTCCCTGACTGTGTCGTGCGGCGCTCTAGTCCCTCCCCCTTCTGGCTCGGTAGACAGGCAGGCAAGCTCTGCCGCGCTGCAGCAGCACGTAGCCAGCCTCTGCAGGGTCCTAATGCCCGGGCCGTTCAGCGCAGCCCAGGGATCCGAAATACGCCAGTAATCCCGGTGTGTGACAATCCAGTGAGCAGTCATTTCAGAGCCGGAGCTGAGAGCCACCGAAATAGCTTCAGTTCTCAGTAGGTTTAAAAGAGGGTGGAACGTGGTCATCGTCAACCCCAGCCTAGTCTGAGGGGGGGGGGGGGGGGGGGAGATTCTTTCCAAACACAGCATGGGAGTGATGAAATAGGCCACATTGACCAAAAGTCAATAAACCAGATAAAACCTTATCTCAACGATAAAGTGTAGAGCTAGGTCCAATTCTAAAGATGGCCAATAAATCCCGGTCACAAAAAAAAATATATACTACATCTGTTTGCTATTTTTCTTTTCTTTTACAAATACTGTCAGGAGTCAGAACAACGTACACATGTTTGTGTACAGTATAGAAGGAACAAGGTCCACAGTGTAATATTCCACGCATGCATAACTTTTTCATGGTCATCATAAATCACCTGTTTTAGACCCTTTTAAAAAGGTCCCTTCCAACACAACGGTCTAAATGGAAAATTCCGCACTGTAATCCTACGATAAATCAGAATGTCTCTTGACCCCACAGACCGACTGACTGGTATATGGGCCTGTAAGTGCAGCCCCTAACATTTCTACAGCAGCAGGAGAGAGAGAGAGAGAGAGAGGGATCGGGAGAGGGACAGAAAGAAAGAAAGAAAGAAAGAGAGAAAGAGAGAGAGAGGGATGGGGAGAGGGACAGAAAGACAGAAAGAAAGAGAGAAAGAGAGAAAGAGAGAGAGAGGGATGGGGAGAGGGACAGAAAGACAGAAAGAAAGAGAGAGAGAGAGGTTGAGATGGAGAGATCCTCCCAGAGTAAAACCTGTTTCCTGACAGCTCCAGTAGCTGGTCGCCAAGAAACCGGTCCGCTCTCATTTCAACACCATAGCATTCATTTCAGTTTGTGCCATTTCAAAAACTGCCTTGACTCGAGCCTGAAACTGCTCGCAAAAATCGAGACAATTTACGGCATAGGCCCGTCAAACTCACTTACGTTGCAAGTTGTGCATGTTCTGCCGAATCACTCCACAACAGTATTGTGCTCCACCTCTCAAAAAGTGTATTAAATCCAGTAGGTTTTTATATTTCAAGTCCTCCAGGAAAGTTCCATTCTGTGGCTTTAAGCACCAAAAGCTGGATCGTGTTCTGAAGGTTCTTAGCGGGGTGACGGCCGTGCGCGGTAAAATCCAGTTAATCTGTTGGCTCTGCGGCAGGTGTAACATGCGACTGCCTGCCTGCTCAGCTCCTGATCTCTAGACAGAGGAGTGAGTGTGACGGCTAGGTCCGCGTGCCTCTCTGTACCTCTCTCTCTCTCTTTTTCACTCTCACTCTCTTCTGTAGCAGCGCCAGGTCGAGTGCGTGCAGGGAGGAGGAGGAGGAGGGGGGAGGAGGAGGGGGAGAGTGTACTTGTTAATGATAAGTCCTAGCTGCTCTGCCTACTCTGAAACCCGGCCCCTAGTGCCAACAGAGAATTCAAGCTTCCCCGTACCACTTCCCTCTGCCCCCCCCCCCCCTCTGCCCCCCCTCCCCTCTGCCCCCTCTCCCCTCTTCCCCCCCCCCCCCTGCCCCCTCTCCCCTCTTCCCCCCCTCCCCTCTGCCCCCTCTCCCCTCTTCCCCCCCTCCCCTCTGCCCCCTCTCCCCTCCCTCCCCTCTCCCCTCTTCCCCCCCTCCCCTCTGCCCCCTCTCCCCCCCCTCCCCTCCCCCCCCTCTTCCCCCCCTCCCCTCCCCCCCTCCCCTCCCCCCCCCCCCCCTCCCCTCTTCCCCCCCCCCCCCTGCCCCCCCTCCCCTCTGCCCCCTCTCCCCCCCTCCCCTCCCCCCCCTCTTCCCCCCCTCCCCTCTGTCCCCTCTCCCCCCCTCCCCTCCCCCCCCCCCCTCCCCTCTTCCCCCCCCCCTGCCCCCTCTCCCCTCTTCCCCCCCTCCCCTCTGCCCCCTCTCCCCTCCCTCCCCTCTGCCCCCTCTCCCCTCCCTCCCCTCTCTCTTCCCTCTTCCCCCCCTCCCCTCTGCCCCCCCCCCCCCCCCCCCCCCCCCCCTCCCCTCTTCCCCCGCTCCCCTCTCCCCTCCGCCCCCCCTCCCCTCTGCCTCTCAGTCTCTCTGTTTGTAAGGGCGGGGGAGGAGGAGTGTTCAGTCTTATGATTAACTTGCACAGGTTCAAATATTTGCTGAGCTAGGCACTTTGAGGCAGGGAGGGGCATGTGGAGCAGTCAGGGGGAGGGGGGGGGGGGAGGTGTGTCGCCCTAGGAAGCATGAGCAGCCGTCCCACTAACAAGAGGTGCTCTGTCGAGCCGACCAACTTTCCAGCCAACCAAATCTAAGTGGGCCTTTTGTCGCTTACTTAAAATAGGCTCCCAGTAACTGGGAGGAGGCATTCAGACACATACACACACACGTACATGAACACACACGCACGCACGTGAACACACACACACACGCACGCGTGTTTCTCATTCATAGAAACATACACACAAAACACACTCACACGCTGGGCTTTTTCGAGAACTTACACATGTTCAACCTTTAAGAACACTGCCCCTCGCACTGAGATGGCGTGAAATCAAGCCAGCTTGATACACATTGACACATCTGACCCCTTGAACGTGAGCATGTGTGGTGCGGTAAGAGAGTACCTTCGTGTGTGTGTGTGTGTGTGCGTGTGTGTGCCTGTGTGTGTGTGTGTGCCTGTGTGTAGGAAGAATCCCAAGTCGACTCAGAAGAAAGAGAACTATGCGTTTACAGTTGGGTTTTGCCCTCACCCGCCTCCCACAGCGCTCGCGTCCCCCATCGCCCCACTGCTCCTGCAGGTGCGAATTACTGACAGCTGAGAGTGGTCCATGCAAAGGGACGCTATAAATAGGCCCTAACAGGTAATAAACTGTTTAAACAGTCAGCCCAGGCCTGGGCCTCTGGTCCAGCCCCAGACGGCGCTTTTAACTAGCGCTGTAAAAACACAACTGTGCCACGCAATTTTCTGTACTCCTGAAACCACCACACTGGCTGAGGCTCCAGGGACTGGAACTAAGACCGGCAAGCCTCGGAACAAAAACCGACCTTGTTCGGGGTAGGGTGATGTTTTACCTGTTAAGAAATGAGTCTATTACGCGACCTGTGTGTCACCAAAAACAAAACGACAGCAGGAATTCCCCCGGGAGCCCAATTGTCGACTTGAACTTTGACTTTATTCAAACAAGGTTTCAAATTCAAATGTACACAAAGTATGTTCAGACCCACTTCCTAAGGGGCTCTGGAAATTACATCACAAATATATGGTGGCCTGTATCCCTCAATTTGCAACATTGTTAAATCCTAAGCTGATCCCTGCCTGTCCCAGGATACTTAGTCTGTTCCAACACCATGTTATAAACACAGTCAGGATTTATACCCCCCCCCCCCCACTAAACTAGCATTAAAAGGACTTAGTCCAGTTCCTGTTTGAGAGAGGGCCATGGAGGTCCGAGTTCCGCACGTAGCCATGGAAGCTCCTTTCGATGCCCCTGATTGGCATGCCAACAACGCAGTTCTTTCAGAGCCGTGCCGACCTCCTCCAGCCTGGGCCGAGACCACCGTCAGGCCTGTGCTGGAAGCCAGGTCGAGGGGTGCTCCAGTCTGCTCTGCTGCAACACAGCGTCTACAAACTGCTCTTGAAGCTAATAATAGCTCAGGTCCCCTGCTGTTCTCTACCCCCGCAGCCCTTCAGTCACTCTGACGAGCCCCGCCGCAGTCTGAAATATGCATTAGGCCATTTAGCCCGTCTCACGGCCCACGCACGGCGTTCAACAATGGCGCGGCAATCTAAATCGGTCGTTGTTGGGCTTTAGTGGTTTTCTCTAGGTGTTCCAGAGGTGAGAGAGAGAATTTAGCCAGGTTTGTGTGTGTGTGAGAGAGAGAGAGAGAGAGAGAGAGAGAGAGAGAGAGAGAGAGAGAGAGAGAGAGAGAGAGAGAGAGAGAGAGAAAGAGAGAAAGAGACGAAAGAGAGACATGGAGTGTGTTCAGGTATATGGAGGACAGTGTGTTACCTGGAGCTGCCTGGCTTTCACTCCATTCGCTGGTCACCAGAGTCTCAATGATCTTGATGTGGGCTTCTGGGCTGGGTTCACAGCTACGCAGAAGGAAAAAAAGACACAGTCAAACACAGTCAGAGTTTCCAAGCCCCGACCAACTACTGCTGCTGCTGGGTTTAATCTGGGCTTGTTTCAAACTGATGGGAATTCAAGCCTTTCTCTTTTAATTGCACAGCTGGCAAACTGAAAATCTCTCCATCCCAAACCCCCTCCCTGTCCCCCCCCCCCCATGAACGTGTGCGCCCAACAGCCTGAGATCAGGAAGCCGTTCCTGCCCCAGGCTCTCCCCCTGCATGAGCCAGCATGCGTGAGCGAGCGAGCGTGCCTAGTGTGCGTGTCTGCCTGCGTGTGTGTGTGCGTGTGTATCGTTTGGGCGTCTCGACTCGCCCGGGAGAGTGTGTGAGCCGACGTGTGTGCCGGCTTGAGTCACGCCGTCTTCGTCTGTGGCACACGTTGTGTTTGTTTCGCTTGGTAGACGTCTCTCCCAGACAGACCGCGAGGACGTGTCAGCTTCTACCCACACCGCTCCCTTGTCTCCCCCCACCCCCGTCCCGCTGAGAGAGAGAGAGCGAGAGAGAGACAAAGAGACATAGAGAGAGAGTGAGAGAGAGCAAGAGAGAGAGAGAGAGCGAGAGAGAGAGACAGAGAGAGAAAGACACCCACCTGGTACCCTGCTGTCTGAGGAGCACCGGGCTGAAGATCTCTCCCAGTGCCCTGGCGCTGAGCAGGTTCTTGGGCCCGTTGCGGCACACCCTGGAGAAGTGTCGCAGCAGGCAGTGGAGGGTGAGCCAGTACTGGGCTGGCAGAGTGGGGGAGCTGGCGATGCTTCTCAGGAGGCGGGAACACTCCTCGGGGGTCTGTGTCTCTGTTGGACAGCAGGTAGACGCATGCAGGGGGGGGGGGGGGGGGTCAGGATGGGTGTACCCGCAGCAGGAACCACTCCAACACACACATGTACGGACCCTCAAGTCCTGTTAAGCTAATACTGAAACGTCGGAAAAAAGGATTCTTTCCGAAGAGACCGAAGCGTGGATAGGAAATCGAGGCACTGTGAGCAGGTAGGGGTTGAAACCACAGTGCGATTATGCGCTTGACAATGAGTGCAAGGTACACTTGCAGGTGATTGGCTGATCTGGAGATGCAGGAGATAAACTTTCAGGCTTGTTTTAGTTCCTATCAACCACAAGTATCCTGTTTCTGGCCATGTGACAGAGAGAAAACCCAACTCTCGAGAACGGTGTGAAGGACGAAGAGGTGCTACACAGATAGGAAGAAGTGAAATCGGTTTGAGAAAAAGAAATCGAGAGAGAGAACAGAAAGAAAGATATAAAGAAAGACATAGAAAGATATAAATTCAGGAAGAAACAGAAAGCAAGAGAAAGGGAGGGTGTGAGTCTGTTCTATACACCAGGGCCATCGAGTGGATATTGGCACTAGCAGCAGGTCTTGTGGGTTGTTGTTCAAAGGTACAGGACGTTCAATCGCAGCCATGGGGTAGATTAGGTTAACATGCTTTAGGTCAATCATTAACTAGACACACTGTGCCTTTGGGCTGAGTCACAGCCCCTCTAGACCGATATTCAGAGAGGACAAAAAAGACAACAACAAAAAAACCCCAACTGAACCAAAACACAACACTGGGTCAGAAACTGACAGAAGCTGTCTTTTCTAGCACTTCTTTCTCATAAGAACACTGACAGGAAGGAAATGGCTACTGGTACTTTAGAATAACGATCGACTTACACCGAGTGACATCATGTGATCTGCTACCGTGATGACATGCTCTGGCAACATTCCAGACCACAGTGCTTCTCGACGCAGACGACAATGTCTCTCCACATTCAACACGCGCTGGACGGTTTTTTAATACCCGGGGCGATTTAAGGTACCGATGACGGCTACGTGAGGTGTAGAAGAGGCTTTTGTGTGACAGCAGAGCAGTGGTTCTCAACCCTGGTCCTCAGGGACCACCTTGTCCTGCGTGTTTTAGATGTTCCCCCCCTCTTCCAAAAATCTAAAACATGCAGGACAAGGGGGGTCCCTGAGGACCAAGGAGGAGAACCAGTGCAGTAGAGTCCCAAGTGTGGCGTTGGTTACCTTGGGCTGCGCTGACCATCTGAGAGTGGATGGCTGCAGGGATGACCGGTTGGGGCAGGTCCTGCAGGTATCTACGGAGACCGTCGCACAGCATCGGTAGCTCCATCTGGTCAAGCTCTGCTGAGGGGGGGTCTGCAAACACGGCCCAGAGACAAGACTCAGGATCAGTTTAGTTTATGAATTATTGAAGACGTTTCACGATCAACATGATAACGCTAGAGGGGGGGGGGGGGGGTAACATCGTAATAGTTACCATGCAGAGGAGCTATTAATGCAGACAACCTCCATGGCTGTGTACTATGGAGATGACCAAGGACCTCCATGTCTGTGTACTATGGAGATGACCAAGGACCTCCATGTCTGTGTACTATGGAGATGACCAAGGACCTCCATGTCTGTATACTATGGAGATGCTACTCACCGATCTCAAAGCACTGTCTGACCTCCAGTCCACCGCCAGCTGTGAAGGTGCGGTACAGCGTGGGGTTATCCAAACCTACACAGACACAGGCACTTTAGACATGGCTACAGACCCCGTTCCAGATTTGTCCTCAATAAACTGTGTTTCCATGTAGGGGTCTATCGAATGTTTGCTAAAGGTTTTTCCCGGTAGCGTTCTATACTAATGTGATTACAGATCTGGCAAAAGGTCATCAGCCGGAACAGTCACAATGGAACAGCAAGGTCCTAACGTGACACATGAGCAGTGTTTTTCTTCCAAATTGAGGGAGACCGGTGTGTTCAGTCTGCCCGGCTCACCTTTCCTCTCGATGGCCTCCAGTAGTCTGGCCAGCATGGGGGGGGCCGTCTCTGGGAGGGCAAACTGCTCCGTCAGGTCCAGCAGTACCAAGGCTGAGGGGCAAAGGGGGAACGTCAAGGTTAGGTCTCATTTACTTGCATGACATCCAAGACCGAAGTGGCACCCCCAGGGGGGAGGCCAGGAGGGGCCACAGCCACCCGGATACAATTGCTGGCCAACCCCACTGTCCCCCCCTCCCCCCACCCTCGTGTGTCGGAATTGTCCGTATTAGTCTATGCACATCAGATCATTTGTAACATTAACTGGAAAATAAGAAACGAAGGAGATGGAAGTATATCGGTATGCAATTCCATAACTCTCATATTGACTTCAGACATTCTGGTGTGCCACCCCAAGACTTTCAGTGGTCCCATCTCACCACCCCTATGAAACTATGTCTGGTGGCACTAAAGATTTGCCTCAGAGCCAACATAGGCAGCTACCCTAACCAACCCAACCAACCTAACCCTAAAAAAAAGGGTCAATTTCAGACCTACAATGTCATTCAGTCTAACCTAAATGGGCTGCCATTCGCTGCATGCTCAGACAGCCTATTAATAAATGTCCCTTTCAGATCAGCGTTCTGTTCACATGGGGAGGTACTGAGCATGGAGTGTAAGAAGGTGAGGTGGATTGGAGTTTCACTTCAAAGCCACAGACACAAGACCAAAGGGGTGTTGAGTAAGACCAAAAAGAGCAGGAGAGCACAACACCACGATTCAGATTGAGAGGTGCTGAGCACTAGAATACCATAAAGGTAGAATTGGGGTGGATCAAGAGGCTAAGCAAACAGCTTCTGATATGCATGAGGCAAGCCAGGTCTGGCGTTTTCTCTCGTTTTTTTCATGAGATCTTAGGCATCCAGGTGTGGACATGAAAGGATTCAGTGGGCTGGCAAAGATTTTATTTGGCTTTACGAAAGGTTATTTTGGAAGAGCGATTTTCTGAAAGGGCTAACTGTTCGAGACTTCGAGTGTGTAGTTTCAAACGCAGGGGCATGAATGGAGGCCTTTTTACGTTTCCTTATTTTCATTTCTCTGTACCCTGAAATTATATATGTATAAAAAAAAAATCTAACAGGGATTAAACGGACATCCAGCGTAGCCATTCGCACATACAAACTAGTCATTAGCCTGGAAATGTTCACTTCCTCTCGAGAACGGTTGCTAGCCAGGTAAACTAACTAATGACCGGCCATATTTAATGGTTCTTCCCCGTTTGCCAACGCCATGAAAAAAAAGAAAAGTGGCAAGCTGCGTGACTGTGAATTTAACGGATTATCAAAAACCAAACCCCCTAAAATGCAGCACTCAGTGGAAGACTAGTCATCTGGAAGGCATTAGTGCGAGCAGGCTCGGCCTGAGCGAGAGAGAGAGGAAGAGAGAGAGAGAGAGAGAAAGAGAGAGAGAGAGAGAGAGAGAGAGAGAGTTTTCTGAGAATCTGAAATTCTTAACTTGGAAGACAGAAGTTTCCCTAAATAGAGATGTAGACACCCAGTGCCACCTTTGCACACCTTGACAGTGTAACCTTTTGCCCAGACAGATACCCAACACTGCTAGCTGTCCTCTGCCAAACCTGCTTCTGGGAAAGTCAATTCACAATCTGTGGTTAAATTTACACCTGCCCTCCTGCGTGTTACATGTCCAAAAGATAACTGGTCAAGCACAATGAATGTCTATTCCATGTCACTGATAGATTTTATTCCACTTAGAACAGGAACATGGCACTTGACAAAGGCGGAATGCTGCCTGCGCACACACAATGGGAATATGGGAATCGTGTTTTAAGAGCTAGTTCCTTGTATGACCGATAGTGTTCTTAGACATTTGCGGTACGGCATCGTCGCAAGACTATACTATATAACTGTGTGGACGCTGTTAGGTTCCGATTGGAAGTCGTTTCTTAACTGCCCAACTGCCATTCTCTGGAACCGCAGGGCTGTTTGAGGTTTCAGGGTCTAGTCTTCTGTTTATTTACTCTATCCAGAGCTGCCCTGGGAGTGACACAGGGCGGGATCAGATCCAGTTGCTTCTTGGTAGCATCGGACAACCTGCTCGTTCCAGTTCGGCCGGGCCGGTGTCGAGTGACACACTGAAAATGGCAGAAATGTGGGGAGCCATCGGTTGGTGATATCCATGCTGGCAGAGGAACAAGTAGACTCTGAGAACGTCTCTGATGGGACCACTCCGCCTCGGGCAGAGAGAGACAGAGAGAGATAAGGAGAGGGGTGGCAGATAGAGGGAGAGCGGGAGATGGGAGATGGGAGACGGATAGGAAAATACAGAGAGAGAGAGAGAAATGTAGAGATTGAGGAAGAGAGAGAAATGTAGAGATGGAAGGAATGAGAGAAATGTAGAGATTGAGGAAGAGAGAGAAATGTAGAGATGGAAGGAATGAGAGAAATGTAGAGAGAGAGAGATGTATATATATATAGAGGTGTATAGACAGAAAAAGATGTATATAGAGAGAGAGATGTATATATAGAGAGAGAGATGTATAGAGAGAGAGAGAGATGTATGGAGAGAGAGAGATGTATAGAGAGAGAGATGTATAGAGAGAGAGAGAGATGTATAGAGAGAGAGATGTATAGAGGGAGAGAACGAGAGAGAGAGAGAGAGAGAGAGAGAGAGAGAGAGAGAGAGAGAGAGAGAGAGAGAGAGAGAGAGAGAGAGAGAGAGAGACACCATACCCACACTGGGCCCCTTTGCTTTGGCCTGCATAAAACTTGAGTGAATGCAAACATGCAAGGGGAAAGAGCTGGTCTAACTGCCTCTTAAAAGCTGTATTTCTAAATGCGAAACAGGTTCTTTCAGCACGAGAACATTAGAATACCAATGCACAATGCAAATCCATGAGTACAAATGCTGAGACTAGCAAAACGCAACATGGATTCACTGTGCAGGAAAAGATCATTTAATTATATGTTTACATAAACATTGGTCTTTGCACCGAAGGTCTTTCTCTAAAATTGCCTACTTTACCTCGGATACGGACACGAATGTGTTAAAATTCACCACAGTCTTGTTTTCACAGCAGCTGATCCTCTGAACCAATCAGGATCCTCTGTTCAAACTTTCTCCCAATACCAGAAGTCAGTTGCCCTGGCAACTCGGGTAAGGAGAGTGAGGTTGAGAGAGGGGCCCCTGAACAAGTCTCCACAAGCCTGCATGTTTAACAGACCTTCTCATAATATCCCAGAGGGCCTTGCTCATTCTGTACATCTGACAGACTGTCAGTCAGTCAGCCAACCAGTCAGCCAACCAGCCAGCCAGCCAGCCAGGCAGCCAGCCACAGGTTGAAGGAAGTTGGAACAGGTGCCCCTGGCATTGCTGTGCTTCCAGTTCAAACAGTACAAAATCTGAACTGGCTGAACTGTGGCCTGATCCAGAGAAGGGGACACCACAGACAGGAGAGACTAAAGATAGCGTACACTTTGGTTCAATTTAAAGAGCCTCGCTCAAGTGTAACTGCATTTTTAGAGGGTTGGGCTATTTATTCTTGTTTGGAAGAAAAAGGTCTGATTGAAACGTGCCTTTGAAACCTGAGGATGATCCCTAAAATATATATGACATAAAAATTATATATGAGATGGCTGTCAAGTTATGACAGACTTAAGAGGGCAAAATTTGAATCATTTGATGATCGATTTCTCATTACAAACTCTTTGAGCGAAACCCACTGCTATCAGTGCGAGTAGGCAAGTATGTATGTATCTGTATGTCTGATCTGCTCTGTGGTGTGCAGGGGTGTAAGGCCTTGAGATTCGACACATGAAATGGAAACGGCAGTACAGCAAAAGTCAGGCAATGTCTCCCCCTGTAGGACGAAACATGCAGTGCATAAACTAAGCGAGCCAATGAAAAGCCTGTTGCTACAGAGTCGGCTGCAGGGCAGTTTGGCAACTACTGAGGCAAAATTGGGTCTAGCAGAACTAAGCAAAGGATGGTAAATGGGGCAAGGTGTGTAATAAATCATTTAAAACAGTGTGAAACATATACTTGTGATAGACCTTCAGTAGTTTATCACAATATCCTAAATAGTAAATCTTTATTTTATTGTACCCTTGTATTTGAATCTCAATCTACTCACACTTAGGTTATTCTGATAAGGAAACTACCCTAGTCCATCGTAACTGTACAGCTGAAAGTCAGACTTTCACCAGACCCTCTCCCTCTCCCTCTCTCTCTCCCTCTCTCTCTCTCTCTCTCTCTCTCCCTCTCTCTCTCTCTCTCTCTCTCTCTCTCTCTCTCTCTCTCTCTCCTCTCTCTCTCTCTCTCTCTCTCACACACACACACACACACACACACACACACACACACGTGTCTCTCTCTCCCCCTCTTTGATCAATTGATATATATAACCAGAGTGAAACCTATCACATTCGGTAAAGACGCTCGGTATTCCAGACGTGTTGGCTTGAGGTATTGGGAGGGTCTCCAATCCCGTCCCCCTTCACACTGTTACATAATGCCACACCTCTTGGTCAACGTGAGCCTCACACGAATCCCTCAGCGTGCTCGGATAGTCGACAGCATATTTCAAATGTCTCTCCCTCCCTCGTTCTCTGTTCTCCTCTACCTATTTCTTTTTCCCCCCCTTTACCCCCGCTCTCTTTCTGCCCCTCCTTTTTCCTTTTTTTTTCTTTCTTTCTTCCTTTCTTTCTCTCTCGCTCTTCTCCCTCTCTCCCCCCCTCTCCGCAACGAGTAGCTAATCCTGCTAGCAGACATGCTTTGCCTCCAGTAAGAAGATTTGCCAATTCAGACTTCAGTCTCTGAAGGCGATCAAGTAATGAAAGGCATATGTGGGTTCTCTCACGCACACAGGCCCATAAAACAGGCTTTTACTGGAATTGTGCAGCCCAACGTAGTTTGGTGGGGGCTTAAAACAGAGAAATCCAATTACAATGTGGATAGACTTTATTGTGCTCTTAAATTACTTTTTTCCATTGCATATTTGAATATTGTGATTCTGGGAAGAGCTGATGTACATGAGCAGCTCAAATGTGATTATCCTGATATCCTCTAAGATCACAGGGGGAAAAAAAACGAACAAACAGAACAACAACGACATGGATCTACGGCAGACGACTTAACCCAACGAACATTCACACAGAAACGAGTATCGTGAACCTCAAGAGACGGCAGTGAGCGTTTCGCACGGCCGAAAAAGGTAGAACCCGACACTAATACATGTGGCTAACCACCGAGGGAGAAGCAGTGATGAGCCGACACAGGGTAAAACGGGCCACCGTTAGGCTCCCATTGACAGGACATCCATTGATTGTTCCGGCAGCATTGTGCCCCAGTTTACTGCAATCAGCACTTAGTACAATACTGATTCATTGCAGCGCCCACAAATCAGTCTACCATGCAGTCTGTGTGCCCCCTAGCCTTCCAGCAAAGAAGCGTCCTCCTGTCCTTAACAAGCAGAGCCTCCAACAGCCCCAAAGAGAATCATCACATTAGAGCCCACTGTCACATTATGCAGCTCAAATAACGCCTTCGCTTTTGCTACTGCCTTCAGACAGGGTCAGTAATCCATCACAGGCCTTGACTACAGAAGATTACAACCGCTCTCCGTACCAGCGTTTGGAGGTGGGGGGTGGGGGGGATGTCTTTGTGGAGCAGAGCAACAATTCTCCTCCAGAAAAAACTGCTCAATGCAGCAGATGTTCATCTGAGTGGTGGTGAGGCCCCTGAAGGGGGTGGAGAACTTCATGGTCCTCATCTCCAGCTATGCAGTGACACTCCACACTTCGACCTCACTGTCTCTCTGGACAGGCATTGTCTTTCTGGGATCGAAATGTCAATATCGTGTCACTTCCTTTTCGATCTTTGTACACGGGCCAGGCTATACGCTAACTATATTCCGCTATACCACTCGAATGAGTCGAACATGAGCATTCCTATCTTCCCCCAGTGTCTCTCTCCATTTTTTTTTTTACTGCGTCACAGACTCCCTTCCCTCCTGTGTGAGAAGTTACGAAACAGCACTCAACTGTGCACAGGGTACACGTGCACTAGAAGGATACTCAAGGCATGAAGATTTGGCCGGAAATGTCACAGAAAAGATAAGACAACTGATAAAAGTATTTTATCCGAAACACATCGACGGACGGAAAATATCTCTCCGTAATTACGAAAAGGGGAGCGCTTGGTACAGTGAACTGCAAACACGTGTGTCGACATGGACCAGCGACTACCAATAGCGTCAAATCTTTTTCCTGAGCAAGACTGAGCATGTAGCTGGAGCCCCGCAAGTAACAATCAGATTTGCCAGAGTTGATCTGAACCCTTTCTAAAAGAACTGCCTCTACGGACGACGATTGGAGGATAAAAAGCAAACATGAACTTTAAACATTGAACTTGGGGAACTGAATGTTCGATGCAACAGATGGAAAAGCCTGTCTTACATCCATCAACTCTTGTCAACTGAAGTGGACGTTTGTTGACGTTGCTGTGATAAGAGATTATGAACTTGATGGTGTAGACCGAATAGAAAAAATAGGTTATGATGCGCGGTAATGCAAGAACCACATGTCTGTTGGCACCGGCCATGACAGTTTTATAGACATAAACCAGTATGTTCTAGTTTCCATTAGTGAGTCACACTAACATCAACCTCAGCTGTTTATAACTTGCCTGTTCAGGGAGCAAATCCATGACCCGTACACAAGAAGTTCTGGGCATTCTCATTTTAGCCCAAGAGAGTGAACGGAAGTTCTAAGTGAGATTTTATTATCTGTCGTTTCAGGCTCACAGTTCTCTCTGTGTGGCTTACTGGGCTGGCCTGGACACATACAGTAGAGACCCTCTCGACAGAGAGGCCCTGTAAAGGAGCAAATACATTAGTATTCTAAAAACCCAGGCTGCTGGTATGAGGCAGAATACTTCTACAGCCAGACCCTCCCTCCCCCCCCCCCCCCCCTCCCTCCCTCCCTCCCGCTCCGCCCCCCCCCCCCCCCTCCCGCAACCTCCCCCCCCCCCCCCCCCTCTCTCCCTCCACATCTGCTGTTCTGAAGTAAACCCCTGTGGCTCAGAGTGCAGAGGCCCCTTTCCAAGACTCTGAGTTCCCCCTCTCTCCCCCAGCCGGAGCCGACTCCAGGAACATTATCAAAACATTAAAAAAGAGGAGGAGGAGAAGGAGGAAGGGGGGAAGTAGGGAGGGAGGGTTGGGGCACTGAAGCGCTGGAGGAAAGGGAGTGAGGGATCTGCCAGATCTCTCAGTGGCGGGCAATAAATCACCACCACTCTGAAGCAACAAGAAGCCTTGCCTCCAACTCAAAGCGCTCAGCCTCGCTCCCTACAGCCCCTTGCTTCAGCCCCCCAGGTCTAAGCCCCCAGAACTTCCAATGCCCACCCCCTTACCACCCCTCCTGCCAGCCCCCCCCACCCCCCCCAGCCTGAAGCTTCAGTTGATCCCTCAGCCACCCCCAAACACCCCTCGCTCTCCCCTTCTCCAAGGCCTCTAGCACCCCACACAGGCCCCTTCCCTGTTCAGGCCTACAAGCCCTGGAACTCTCCCTCTCTCTCTCTCTCTCTCTCTCTCTCTCTCTTTCTCTCCCCCTCTCTATCTCTCTCTCTCTCTCTCACTATCTCACCCCCTCTCCCCCTCTCTCTCTCTTTCTCTCTCTCTCTGCTGGGACACAGAGACTTTTCTTCTCCTGGTGCTACATTCACACTCTCTCCAGCCTCAGCACTGCCACTCAACCGAGCAACAGCCATTCAACACATGTCCCTTCATACGGATCTTTACTCGCCCTGCTAGGTCCAGCAAAGAATTTCACAATACCTCCACAAAGGTCACCAACTGAAAACCAACTTAGTAACCATAGTTGTTCTATAGGTGAGCGAAGGCGTATGCTAGCAAGACAATAAAGTATTCATAATGACGGTGCATCTAAAAAACTAAAACAAATACTTGTTGGGCGATCAGGCCATGTTCAAGTCTGTAAATTATAACTACTTGTTTTACTTACAGATATCAAAGACTATACAACATGAAAGTTCCTTGAAATGTCTCCGTCCCTCCCCCCTTTGGCCAGAGCACAAATTTGGGAACTAGCACATCTTAAGAAGGCCTTAGTAATCTCCCTAAAACATTCCAAAACATGCTGGTTTTGAGATCAGATTTGAGCCATGTGTGTGTCCTATGTTGATTAGTCAGCAGAAAAACAGCATGACTGACACGATACTCTTCACGTGTACGGGAAGTGAAACTGGTTCTCTGCATTTAATTGAATGTGTCCAGAACAACCAACGGGACAGTGGTCCACTGGTGAAGCTAGGCTCGTCCCAGATGCACTCAGACCACAATGCACTGTGGTCTGGACACCAGCAGTATCATCATCGCCCTCGGGGCCTGGTTAGCATTCAACTGGCCTCCGGATATCTGAGCAACAACGTTTTGTATCAAGGCTGCAATTATAGTGCGATGTAAACACACTTTCCCAGCAGTGTTCAACATAAACACAGGCCTGAAGAAACAGTATATTTGTAATGTAGGCCTAATGGAATACCAGGAAAGAGACAATCTAATGATGTTTGGAAAGAATGGAGATATTTTTTGGACAGAGAAGTAAAGCTGAACGGGGAAAGATAGGATGAAAAAGAGAGAGAGAGAGGACGATAAAGAGATAGAAAGAGGAAGAGAAGCAGTTACTTAAATCCATTTAGGACAGATACCTTGAAAAAAGGAACAATTTAGACAAATCACAAATCAATTTCCTCTTTCTGTTGATAAAAAGCTTCAGTCAGCGTGACAAACATGGAAGTACTTCTGTATCTCCAGTCATCTGCCTCGGATATTGTCTAAGGACACCCACGCTTCTAAAAGACTCCATGGCAACAGATTTCCACTGGTCTTATTAGGTTGTGGTGGATGCACAACTCAGGCACTTCAATCTGTGACGCACTTCTTACTGCTGAGTTAGGACAAAGTGACCCAGTGTCACGTACGTCCAATCTTTCAGGAAGAGAGGGAAGGCGATATTGATTACTTGAGGGGAAATATGGATCGCAGGAGACAATACGATTCACAAGTCGATCCTTGTTTGGTTGGGTCAAAAAGGGTTTCCGCTCCAAGACCAAAGGCTGTGGGATTATTGCTCATGTTCAAGTATATAGAAGAGAAAGTACTGTAGGTCAAATTAAAATGGGGAATACAATTAATAGTAACCTAATAATGGTTTGTTATGTGTTGTAGTTTAATGGAATATGGATAAACTAAGAAGTAAGACAACCGGAGGTAACGTGTTTGTTTTGGTCCCCATCAAACCTACAACAAGAAGTCATGGGTGTCATCGTCAGGAGTAGGTCAAAGGTCAAACCTGTAGTGAAATGTTTTACTCCCCCCCCCCCATTTAAATGTAAACACTCACCTTGTTCACAATCTGAGTCTGTCTTGGAGGAGCGTGGTGCCACTGGTAACGGTCTGGGGGGCCTTGGTTTGGGAGTGGGAGGAGAGATCTTCTTCTTGCCAATGAACTCGACATATGTCCCTGGGAAGTCCCCCTTTTCCTGAGTGGTTTCATTAAAGCCAGGCAGCCAGCCAACATCCTCTGGTCTCTCCTCAAGTCCTTCACTGTACCCAAAAGCCACCAGGGCCCCTTTGGTCACCATCAATATATCCCCAACATGCAGGTCAATGTCCTCCTCTCGTTCCTTCTTGTAGTCATAAAGCGCTCTGTACTGATACCCTTCCGCACTCATGGTGACCACTTGGTTTCACTGTGTTCTTCTGAGTAAAAATACAGACCCCTAAACCACTTGATAGACAGTATTTCTATCGATAATAGTTTGTCTCTGGGGTTTCTATATCAAGCAACGTGTGAGCAAAGGACACAGTTGCCAAAAACACCCGTAACCACGAAATGTAATAGCTGAACAATTGGGATTTTTTCTCTTTGCTACATTCTCTACCGTTCAGGTCATTCTTGAAACACTGCTATTCACCCCACCGCTGTGGTTCCTCGAGGCGAGCAGTACGTTCCCATCCGTGGCCCGCAGCACTGGCCTTGAAAACGCCCCTCAGATCTACAATACAGAAAGAGGGCCATTAGAAACAGGTTGCGTAAGACTGCAAGACATCTTCTTACACAATGTTCAGTAAATGATTGAAAGGACCACAACATTGTCCATGGTTTATACTATATGACATTCGTATTGATGCCTACTTAATTTCCAGTACCAATTATAATGGGCACATAAGACAGTTGGAATCTAAAACCTTGAAAAGCTAAAAAGGGTAGATTAGATGAACGAGTTGAGCATATCCTACCTATTTATAGTTAGCTACAGAAGTATGCAGTTTCTGTGTGGCTTCATAAAGTTGCTAGCTAGCTAGTTGGTGCTGTTGGCTAATGCATTCGGCATTAATATAGTTGCTCAGTCTTCACTACTAGCTCGCTAAAGTTAAGTTTTAGTTCCTACAGATCTAACCATTTAATCTTATAAACTACAGTCCCTTTGAGCTGTATATTTGCTTTGAGCACTAATATTTATGTTAGAAAAAATCATGTTTCCACAAAAGGTACATGCAATATTACAACACCCACTCGCTCAGCATAAGCTGGCTACTCACTTGCATGGAAGGGGCTGCGTGCTGAAGAGTCAATGAATACTCCTTGCCGTGTACAATTCCAATTCGGTTGATACAATGGCAAAATATATCCTTGCAATGATTCCTAACGCTAAACACATCTAGTACCTAAAAAAAGTTTACATTCACTCGACCAACATTTTTTTTTAAGTAGGTAAAGATTAATTCGCCAACTGTAACGGTCCGTACACTATCGATAAACGGGACGACTCCGCCCGTGTAAAATGCTTTGGGAGCAAGTGCGAGAAACTGGCTACAGCCTACAACCACGCACACTAGCTCGTCTGGATGTCAATCAAAATGCGTAATCGTATGGTTCTCGTTTAAAATTCCCGGTGCACGCCATGGGCGTACGTGTTACTTTTTGCCATTGTCAAGTGCCCAGAAGAGTAATCCCCGCTCAGTCGGCGTGCAACTGACTAATAAACAAATATTTTATTCATATTAGGTCCCTGTATGTAATTGAGACTTTTCCTCAATGTACAGCTCTCTTGCACGCAACCAGTAGGACACACATGAATCTCGTTCAGGAAAATTACATAACTTTTTTGTCGAGGAAGACAACTAAACGTATTACTATTACTGTCATTCTGACCAGTGCTGTGTGTTCTCGCTTCTACACAAATCGCATATAATGTATTGTGTCTGGAACCCAGTTATAGCCTTACATTATCGTAAAAATACGATGTTGTATTATATGTAAAGCACTCATTCAAAAAGTTCCTCGAACCTAATAAATGGGTCTATACTGTAATTTCATTTTCAATTGTAAATAAAGAAGTCCTTCGTGTTTTACACACACAAGAGTAGCCTACAAAGTGATAGCAGCTACAATTTTGCTATCAAGTAGATTAGAAGCAGGGATTTTCCAAAGCATCTCTAATCAAACGTTATCCTTATGATAAATGTGTTTTTCAGTCTGAAATGTAATCTAAGATGTAGGTCATACACACAAATGTCATGTTAACATGTTAGAACTATTAGATTACATGAAATGTGGAACTGCAATAAAATTATCTGCCTGCCAAGAAAGACCTTCTCAACAAGAATGCAATACAACTCTTTCATTTTCAGCTACATTTGATTAAATACAAAGTTCCTCTTTTTTAATCTTGTGCATGTACACCATGTAGGCATGGAGTCCTAGGATAGAGTAGAATGTTATCCTCTAACATAGGATAGAGTATGTACAAAGTATGGTTCGAAATTCCCATCCCAGTAAGCATACTGTAGCATGAATTCCAACTGTGTGATTCCCAATCTCAAACAGTTTTCAATCTGGACTGTACTTGAATCCCTAGGAAAACACAATCCCCAGCGCATGACTGTGAATGTGGGTGGCCTAATTATAGAGGGCAAGGGAGGCTGGCCTACTGAAATCCCTTTGCAAGTATAGGCGTACTGTCCTGGCTTCACTGAAGGAGCTGTAAGCTGCTTTGTCCAGGAATAGGCCTCACAAATGTTCCCCAGTCACACATGCATTAATGGGTACCCACACTTGTTAAATACTGTGTAAGGGGACCAACAGGAC
This sequence comes from Hypomesus transpacificus, assembly GCF_021917145.1. Classification (NCBI taxonomy): domain Eukaryota; kingdom Metazoa; phylum Chordata; class Actinopteri; order Osmeriformes; family Osmeridae; genus Hypomesus; species Hypomesus transpacificus. Next base: position 1,006,822 of record NW_025814038.1, read on the forward strand.
AAACCTAAGAGTGTTGATATTAAGGAAACCGGTTTAAAATGGAGATGAGAAGGTTTGAGTGACATTTTAATTCGACTGCCATTCTGACTGATTCATGTGGTCTGGTAAATTGAACTAAGCTGTTTATCTTATCTTAAACTATTATTTATTTTTTATATGGTTTCACCTTACCAAATTTTTAGTTGTAATACAGTATACATAGTGATGTAGAAAACCAAATGTTTTACGAATCTCTTCTTTTAAAGAAAAATTAGAAAAAAATAGCTTGCTGTTGTCTGTTTTCCGAGATGACCAGAAAACCGTAAATTTTTGTGTTCATAGATACCCAGTTGTTAATGTTTAACCCCTTAATATGTAAACTATAATTCCTTGTTTATCTCCACCGTTGTCTTCTCCTAGAGGTCAAAGTTTTCCAAGGCAGGTGCAGTGTGAAATCTACTTTCTTTCTTCTTTAAAGCACACGTACATCTATAGCCTACCTTTGACAGGCATGGTTAGGATTTGGTGTTCTGTTTCCAGTGATGGAAAATAACATTTGAACCACTACATTTACATTTAGCAGACGCTCTTATCCAGAGCCACTTACAGTAAATACAGGGACATACTCCCCGAGGTAAGTAGGGTGAAGTGCCTTGCCCAAGGATACAACGTCATTCGGCACTGCCGGGAATCGAACCAACAACCTTCTGATTGATAGCCCGACTTCCTAACCACTCAGCCATCTGACCCCCTTTAAACCAAATAATCTCTACATTCACCCCCCTGATTAAATAGTGTATCGAGCTCCACAGCCCCTTCTGCTTTTCTGGAATCAACCATATCTCCATTGGCTTTTCTAACTGTTCAATGACAGAAAATAAAGACTGCGTTTTCAAATCCTAAGGATAAGTGTTGTGAGGATGATGGAAATACATTATGTAGGTAGAGGTTGGTAGTGTAGTATAAGTGACTCTATGGGTTTGACCACAAAAGCTGTTTTATGGTCACAGAATTATCCTTTGATCTTCAAAGCTGTTGCATGTATTTGCTGATATTTTTAGCTTTGCCGCAAAGGTAAATTCACGATATTCTTGAACACTGACAGTTTCACGAATCGGAATCCACCTGTGACCAGTAAGAACTTTACTTTGAACTAAGTTTAACTAAATATAAACTAAATTGCGTGCAGTATATTAGAGCTGTTGAAACACTCAGCTGTAGACAAAGCGAAAACCCATCTGATAAATTTGGTGGCAATGAGGAAGTGCATTCATTGAACGCTGTGTTCTCAGTGTCTGTGAAACATGCAGACAAAATGGGGAACATCTCCTTAATGGAAGTGCAGGCACTTTGGCTGCAGTCCAGAGGCCGCCTGCAGAGAGTCAACTTTCTGCATCATAAAGAAGTTATTCAGATCTACTTTAACAGTCATCTCAGGGTTATGCATACGACAAAAGCACAATATAATCCCCACAGATACCAACTGTTGAGAGAACATTTTATTCAAGCAGCGCAAATGTGCATTGCTTTGTGTTTCAACAAAGCAAAAATAGTCTGAGACAAAGTATGTTTTGTCTGTGCAAAATAGCAGTGTAGCACAATCAAGACAGTTGTGTTTAGACTGTTTTGGGGCAAACCTATGTTTTTATAGCTATGTAATCCACAGGCAAGTTTTAAGTGTATAGACTGTTAGTGTTCCCAATGCATTTCATACCTTCATTTTCCTACAAGCCCTGACTTAACTGTAATCATGCCTTACAGCATATTACTGAACATACCAATCTGTCATCTGTTCAGTGTTGTTATGATGATATGGTGACATCTCAACGAATACTTAACTGAAAATCTAATCTTTGACGCCGTCAGTTGGTTCAACACTAAACATTATGTTTTTTAGTTGGACATTAACTCTTTCAAATGCATGAAATGGGAGAATTCCATTCAAAACAAGTTTCAAAGCAACAGAATATAAAAAACAAAACCACCATGAAAAATAAAAGAATGGACTCCAGTCTCTCCTGCTAAAGTTCTTTCTCGTATTTGCCATTTCACAAGTACGACAAAGATAGTGTCCATGTTTTATTAATAGTACAGAGCTCTTAGACTTGAAGCTTTCTCCAAGTCACATTCCCTCCAGGTCACTGACCTTCTCATAACATCCCAGGCGAAGCACTGTTGATAGTTTATACATGTGAAAGTCAGTCTTTTCTCCATCTGGGAACATCATCAGCGGTAATATTTGAAGTTACATTTTCAGAAGAGGCCACAGATAAAGTGGACGTTACATGGAAAATATTGAGCAGGAAGGCCAGTGATATTTATTATACATTGGGATTGTGTTATTTAAGGATCACCTTTATTTGTGGTCTGGACTTCAAATGTATCATGCCTGGGATTAATTTGATCACTTGTGTATTCTAGACAACATAATACCCCTTGGTTGGCTGCTACAGTCTCTTTGGAGCTATAAGTGTGACGAAAGGCAGGAACAGTTTTTTTTATGACTGCTGAATGGATGGATTTGAACATGGCGGTGTCTTTTGTTTACCACACAGAAGACCCTTATGATTGGCTATAAGGACCCCAAACAGACACCCCATCTCTTTGCCTTCCGTCTCCCTCAAAGCTCCTTTGCATTATGCATATTGCATGCATTAAACACTTTACAGCCCAGCTCATTTCTTAACTCTGTTCACGTCGGGTCTTTATTCTTTATTCCTGGCTTTCCCGCTATTTATCTCTGTAGAATTCTAATGAACCACGGGTATATGAACTACAGTTGCAAAAGGCCTTCACCAGTTTTTCGGTTGAAACCTCCCCCCACATTCTTTGACGTGTCTTTGAAGCTAGGAAAATCAGTTCCATTCACAGAATGTAACTTTTGGCAGATGTGCATATTGTTGGGATCAGATGTAGGTGCAACTTTTGCCTGTTACCTAATACTGGCCAGTTGAAGTCTGTTTTTTATTCATGTGTAATAGGTCTTTGTTCATTGACATTCACAATTGTTATTTGGTGAATCTTTTTGACATCATTTTGTCAACATTACATTTTCACAGCTTTTCAACAGGCTTTGGTAAGTTTGCCATGGTGAGAACCACAACCTATGCATTGCTATGGCACACTATGTTTACTTAATGAGCTGAGGAACCTCCAAACAAATATATTTCTCATGGTAATGACAGGATTTCAAAATGGAGATGCTTGAGACCTCCAACTGTCATTTTACAAAAACAACTCTCTGAAGTAGGTCAACAGGAAATGTTTGAAAATATATTGCATAACAAAGATGGTTATTAATTCAGAGTGTGGTTTAAGTGATTGATGTGCCATAGCAAGAACGAATTGTACAGCACAGTAAATCTAAATGTAAGTGTGTCAGCATGATTCCTTAGCTTTGAAGACTACATACTTGTTTTCAGTTTTTGTCCATCGTTGATCAAGTAAGATATGTGTGCTGTAAATACATGGTGTCTGTGAATAAACTTCTTAATCTGATAACATGAATCCATGAGACATTTCCAGGCAATTAACTCACTATTAATGAAACATCATTCCTAAACATTATTAGACATGCTTTACACACACAATACATGTAACACACATAAATAAACTCCTAATGTGCAACAACAATATTATGACATCTTTACGTAAGTCTATTTACATACTACCAGGGGGTGTACTCGACTGGTTGAATGCCTTTTTGCCATTCTGTGTGTTGGTACAGCCCAAACTTGCCATTATTTTGAATATTTAGGAGGTTTATTATATTTTAGCTTATCATAGGTGTAATTTATGTTCTGCAATTTATGTTCTGTGTACTTATATGTTATGCCAGGTTGATTTGCGGTGTCTTGTCCCTAAGAATTTGAGTGCCCAGTCTGACTTTGTGTTGTTTGTGTGCATCTGACAATAATTTTTTTTGACCCAGCCTCAGACTCATATACCCACTTTAGGTTTGTTCTCTCAAGACTTCCTGAGATCAAATGAAAGAAACCTCCAGGTACACTCCTTTTCTGCAGGGGCCCCTTAAACCATTAATCTGTTTCAGTGCTTTTCTGGGATTTCATCATGACCAACCACAGCGTGGAGAGCTCTTAGGATCCCTGCTTTCCCTTTTCACCCTCTCTCCATTCACTGATTCTTTTACTTTTGTGAGCAAGCTGAGAATTCTCACACGGGTAACCCCATCCCATAATACCCACTGGCATAAGAAGAACTTGTGAAATGCATCACCCACCCACACCAATTTAAACAAAAACCGAAAATGTGAATGAGGAAAGTTCTCCTTATGCTTTGGTTTCCTTCCACAGTGGGGGCCTGTCCCCCCCAGACTATAACTTCTCTGTTGCAGTTGGACTAAACCACCTGCTGACTGTATGAACATTTACATTGAGGCAAAGTTTCTGTGACTGAGCATTACTGAAGACCATGTGAGACCATTTGAACAGCCCATGTCTTTTGCTGGTTAATGTTATGGTCTATACAGTTTGAGGCATTATGAAAAAAAAGTGTTTTTGTGTTGTCAGTTATTGTGTGTAACTTTTTGACACACATTTAAGTGTGCAGTACACTGTTGCAGTTGAGCATTACTTTGAATCAGTTTCTTGTTTATATACACACCCGTTAGAGATTGTAAGAGACATAAAATGGAACTGAGATTTCTGCATTATTTTGGAGTTATATTCTAAACAGCGTTTCTTATCTGTGCAAGCTTGCATACCCATAGTTAAAATAGAAAAGAAAAAAGAAAAATGGTGCTGTTACTTTGTTTTGCCTGTAAGGAGCTTCACAATGGACACAAGGCAATAAATTGTGAGGCTCGTCTGGCTTGAAAGGGCTTGGGGAGAGGAGACAGCCTGGCTGGAGCTTGGTGCTAGCCTTGATTCATCTTATGTTGCCTGTTGTGCTGCTCAACCATGTCTTCTGACACTCTGAAACATTATAAGTACATCACTTATGGTTTGTCCAATAAGTACAGTGTTGGCAGACAGTTGTGACAATTGCGTTGCCTGATATTAACCTTCGTCTGTCTGAGAAAGAGCGTTTTTGTCTCTCCACCATGTAATTAAGAGGGACTAATTCCATGTCCAGCTATTTGGAAAATCCTTTGAAAATTCCTCCTCAGAATATAATGGCAGAGCCCAAATATGTGTCACACATTCACTTATGTCAAAAAGAACACAACAGGGATTCAGTCGACCAGCAACTCTTTTCAGTGTCAGACAAAAACCGTATTAACAAGTCAGACTCATAACTCATTCTTTCATTTCATATGTTACCGTTCAAGGCAATGGGAAGTCATAGATCCATTACACATCATAAAGATACAATGCAGTCAGTAATTAGACAGAAATCTCCTTGTGTAAAGCTGTACTATAAAGCATTTACTGTAGCTAAGAACAAACTATGTAACAGAAAGCACTCTAAGTATAAACAACTTCGATAAATATTCGATACTTTGTAGTAAATAAAGTCAGGCCCAAGTTAGTCCAGGGATCATAATTGTCTTGTTTAACATGGCAAGATTTGTTATGGTTTTGAAAATGTATAAACTATGAACAACCGCCCATATGTTGAAGAAACTTGCACCAAAGTGACAGACCAATTTAAATCTTATTTTGATAGACTGCTTGTACCTGAGAATGAGTAAAAGTATATTTAGGCAAAAGCTGATAAGTCTTACTGCTCACATTCTAACTAAGCAGTAACCATTAGGTCTTTTCACTGGATTTTCAATGAATGCAAGCTTACATAAGAAATACTTAATATTTCACAGTGTTACTGTTAGCAATAAGCTCTTAAAAAAAGTCTATGTTTTACTGCATGTTTCATTCTCTTGCCTGTTTGAGTAGCTCTGCTTGTATAGGTTGCTGAAGGCTGTGGTTGCTGATCATGCAAATCTGAACTCTCGTCCTAAACCTACAGTTTCCATTTACAGAACAGTATGTCCAGTACAAGCAACGTGCATCATCAAAAGTCTCAAACGCACATTTCTGAAAGACCTGATTCGTCACATAGCAGCAGGGTGGTTATGCAATGCACAGGTAGAAATGTATGTGCAGAAATCATGATGTCAAACACAAGGCAGCTGCTTTGACCATCAGAGTGCTTCACAGCTTTGTGATAAAAAACCAGTGATCAAATGAGCTGCCTGAAATAAGAGGGGAATGTAAAGGCCTTAGTGGGTTCTGCTACGCCAGATGTTCAGCCCTTCTCTGAAGGCTGTGACTTCCACCTTTGGTGGCATTTGCAGGAAAACCCACAACATAATAGATATCTTACAGTAATGAATTGAAGTACAATTTGAAGGAGAAAATGACTTGCTTAACCAAAATCTTACAACCAAATAATAAAGGGATGTTTACACTTTTATGGAATAGATAAAACTTTTTCAAGAGAGGGAAAAAAAAGTGAACATGTTTTATATGAACAACAGTAAAAACTCTTCAAGTTGCTATCATATCTGATAGCCCAGTGCAGTGGCGATTTTAGACCCTTTTAAGGGGTGCTCAAGCATTTAAACTAAATTTAATCTCAGCACCCCTTAAAATAATAATAAAAAAACTAAAAGTATTATTGTTTTTTTATCATTTTATGCTAGTAGGTCATGAAGAAAGGGACATCGTTTTTTCATTAATTCAATATTTTGCAGAAAATACATAAATGTATCAATTGTTATCCAGTGAAATTAGAGATTATATCAGCAAGGTGGTTTAGCACTTTTGCAAGGCACTGTATTAATGTTACATTCTCATTGGGGGCTGAGCACACCTAAAGGTCTGATCCTAGAATCGCCCCTGGCCCAGTGTTATCAATTTTGACTCCATCAAGGAAGTGTTTCTGTAATTAAGCAAATCCAAATGTGAAAAATGCAATCATTACTTTTTATCTTTAAAATGTTTGTAACATAAAATGTTGGATCTTTACGTTTGAAGTTGAAGTCTGTGGCACAACTACAAAGAGGCAAAAGTGAAGCACGTTGTGCTAAATGTGCAGGGCCACAGTAACCAGCGATGAGTTAACAGCCAAACGGTTTCATCTGTGCAGGAGAAAACAGTGACCTAGTTTGACGTTGACATGTTTATGGCTAATGATGAGCCCAGTCCAGTTATTTCTCCAGCAGAGATCACTGCCTTGCTCCAGGGCCCCTCTCATTCAGAGCTCTGAGGCTCTAAACCGTTCCAGGAGGCGGGACTTAATGAGACGAGCCTGGTTCCAAAGACTCCTCTTCCACTCATCCTCGTCTCCATGACACCTCCCAGTGTTCCAGACTCCAACAGTATCTTTTTCTTTCCCCTCTTCCTCCTCTTCAGTTGTTACTGAACAGTAAAAAAAAATATATCTGATTTATCTATAAAATACACTTCAATATACAGTATTTATATATTTAAAAGATAACTTGGTTTCTTTGCTTTCTTCAATTTTGCATCTCAGTTGAGACCATGACTTTGATAAGTATTTTTTTTTACAGTGTGAAGGGTGTAACGTTACAGCTCACTGGTATCGTCATGCTGTAACTTCAATCACATTCAAATAAATCATGTGTTCCTCTGTAGTTTGCATGAGACTCAGACTGCCCCCCCCCCTCTGCCCTGCTAGGAGTGGATTAAAACTCAAAGGGAGGTCATCTGTCTAGCAACACCCCTCTCTGTGTGGACTTTCCTACACTGATTAGATTTTTTTGTAATAAATAAACGCTTCACTCTAAACCCTATAGAGGGACACTTCTTAATTCAAACAAAGTGCAACCATGGCTCATAAGAGATCCAATATTTTCTAACTCTAGTTCTCAGGGTCAACGGCTGTAATGATGATGGAGTACATGGCCAGGGAAGGAACGTTTGAAGATGCCCATGGCCATGTGTAAGACTGCCAGAGGCCTGGCGTGATCTGCTAACTGTATTCATTTGCCAGATTAAAGCCGCTGAAGGAGCGCCTGTTCTGTAATTACAGGCGACGCTGAGGCTAGTCATTGTGAGTTCCGAGTAACCGAGGCAACGGTAGAATCGAATGCGTCTCGGATGGGAATAAATACTACCCTTGGGTTGGAAGCGCAATCTTGTTTAACGTGTTTGCCACGACGGAAAGCACCCGGCGAGGTACACGTGGGGAATTTGTCACAGCTATTGGACGAGGAGAGGGCCGGGAGGAGCGAGCCCACTTGGGTAGCCCCGCCCCCGTCTCTGTGCTCTGTCGTTGAACTCTGTTTTGCCATTTCCCCAAAGACTAGGGAGGACATCTTGTTCCAAAAGGAGCTTTTATCTTTGACATTAATAACACCGTTATGAACCCACCAAGAAGGATATATTACTTGTGGTGAAGCTAAACTCTAGCTAAAATTATTTTCCTCAATACTAATAACATCCTCCCCCAATGCCCTTATTCTCTTATGTGTATGTGTGCTGCACAAGTACAAGATATTGAAAGAAGTTGTATTTTAGCTGTTTAAAAAAAAGGAACGTGTTAAAAGGTCCAGCTAACATCATTAACCACCCAACCCTACTTGACATGAGAATGTACATTCTCCCTGCATTAATTCTCACCCTGCCCTGTAGCTGGCCTATAGTATGAACATCCTTAACTAAGGCTGTTATTTAGCTGAGGTACTGTTCAAGCCTCTTGGGAGACATGTCATGACCGTGCCAGTGGAAGACGCTTGACCTGTTAGCTTTGGCTCTAGAGGGAAATTCCCCGCAAATTAAAATGCATATGAAGGTGTCAGGCATATGAATCTGCAGACGCCGTGTGCATAATTTACCGCATACTTTTAGTACACTCAGACCTGCAGCGTTAATCTTGTTGAATGCTTTCCATGTACTGTGCTGTAGCGAGTGTAAGTACATTAAAACAGTCGTAAACTTTGCCAGGGGAGAGTAGCATGGATCCTTTCAGAATTCACATTGCTCCAATAAATAACACTGGCAACTTACATTTAGTCATTTGGCAGAGCGACGCTCTTATCCAGTGCGACTTTGTAAGTCGCTCTTATCCAGAGCGACTTACAGTAAGGACAGGGACATTCCCCGAGGCAAGTAGGGTGAAGTGCCTTGCCCAAGGACACAACATCATGTGGCGCAGCTGGGAAGGGATCCGGCAACCTTCTGATTACTAGCCCGACACCCTCACCGCTCAGCCGTCTGACTCCATGCCAGTAGATGTTTCCTCCAGGGCTTTGCTCTAACGTCAGTTTCAGCTGGAATCACACCAGAAAGCTTTGTCAGAATGCATGTATACTGCAGAGTAGAGAGGAGAACAGTGTGATCACAAACAGAGCTAACTGAAAGGATCGAAATCTGTCGAGCTTTCATTGATAGAATCAAAAAGCATCCTTTTTATGTGTTTTTTCGAATGCTGGGATTTGATTGAACACACATAGGCCTTGTCATTTTCTTGAAATAGTCCTTTCACACACATTGTACTGTAGATCAACCCAAGTCAAATCAACCCATGTTTTTTAGGCCGATCTTCCAAGCCAAGTCTGACACTGAACCTTCAGGTTGCTGTGTGTCCAATCTGAGCTGGATAGTCATGAAGACGCTTGCCCTGTGAACTAGCATGACTCTGAGCTGAGGCCAGAGGTGAAAAAGAGACTTGGAATTAAAGGAACACACATACTGCACTGTTCTGCTAGACCGACAGCCAAAAACCCAGGCAACTATTTCTCACCTCCACTCCAACTTCGTCACTGGCGCACAAGCAAGGTTTACAAAATGACGATTTGAATTACGCGAGGAGCTATAAGGTCTGGCTGCAAATTGAATTTCCTGGTACAGTCCCATGCTTTCCTGTCACTGACACTGCTAGCAATTCTGCACAGCATCAACAGTGTTCTGTTTCGATATAATGTCATTAAAGTCAAGGAGTACTAATCACATTGCGCAATACTGTAAGGATCAGACATTAAAGGGATTCCTCAGTGCTTAGACACATGATCCTGATTAGATATGATGAAATGCTGACAGAATAACATAGTGTTCTTACTGTATAAGATACATTTACTATAACTCAAGAAATATTCTGTAATCTTCTTAACAGGTCAGGTTATTTTATGCAAGGGGCTGTTTCCGGATCATTCTATGTATCTGGGTGACTTGGTGAAAGCTTCTGTTACAGGAAACAAACTGTGTGGGCTTGGTTTTAGTGAACTTGATGGGTGTAAAATGATAGTAAGATGCAGCATGTGTCCCGTTGAACTGATGGCTGTTGTTTATGCCCTGGTTCGAAAAGACATTGTCTTCAGGTCTTTCCCGAATAATCTGAAGTGCTTTATGAACCAGTGGATACCTCCCCTGAAGACAGTGGAAGGGCTCCATATCTCACTTTAATTACATACTGGGGCAACTTTCAAAGCCAATAAATCTCTCTAGCCTAGCTTTTGTTTCAGGGCCTGGTGACAGTGCATTTACATACTTTTCATGTGTATTTGGATGGATTCAAAGGTCAAATACCAGTGGTGTTTTTGAAATATGTGCTCATCAAGTCACTATTTGATCAATAGTACATTGTACAAGGCAGTTAAATAACAGCAACATCACAACTTAACAAAGTAATATACTCTGTCTAATTTACATTGTAAGCAATGATGTTCCAAAGAATAATTTTGTAACTGTAAAAAGTAATTGCCAAATTCATGGCAAAGAAAAGATAATAGTTTATGTTGAGAGAAAGTAAAAAACAAATAAAATAAAAATCTTCTGAGAGAAGCTCACTGGAGAAAAGCTAATGAAGTGATACATTCTTTCAAAACCTAGTTTTATGTGTTAGTCAAACAGAGCAGAGACCTCACAATGATCCATGTTCAAATGTGCTTACAGCAAGGCAAGTACAGCAGACGATTCCGTGTAAGAGGGGGAACCAGAAATAGAGCCACTGCACATGACACATGAAGTACTGTAGCAGCATTTTGGGCCCCCAGCTTTCCACAGTGAAAGAGTTACACAAGATCAGGTAGAGTTACTGCTGTAGATCAGGTTCCTATGGGAACAAAGCTTAGTGTTATGGTTAGATTCCAGGGTCGGGGGCCTGTGTGGAGCACAAGCATTTGCACAGAGCAGAAACAGCAGAGCCAAGAAAACTCAAAGAGTCTAACTGGTACAGAAAAACAAAGAACTCTCAACAGTGAGTGCCATCCCTCTCCGATCCCGTCTAAACATGACACACCTCCTCCTAAGCTTGTATCTTTTGATTGAATTCAAATAAACAAGCCTCATCGGAGTGGTCCCGTCCCCGGAATTAATAAACAATTCTAACTCTCAGATCTTTTTCTAACTCTCAGTTCTCTTAGTCAGAACCAAAAACTGCATAGACGATGACCAAATCCCCCAAAAGAAACACTTGTGAATATAGATAGACATTAAATATAAACTGTGGTTTTCATATATATATGTTAACCACAGAGGGAAACAAACAAGGGATTCTGCAACTCTGCTAATACTGTACGTCCCTGCCCCGCCACCAAAAGCAGATGGCAAGGGAAGTAAAACATTGTTCGGGGGGAAAAGAAAAGAGCAAACAAAAGCGGGGTAAAAGAAAGAAAGAGAGAAGGCCGGCATGTTTTTCATGCAACATTTCGTTGAATGAGAGAAGGGTCTGGTTGTGGTCTCTGGAGACTAGTTAGGGTGAACGGTTTGAGCAAACCGCCGCTGGTAGCAACTGAACTACAGCTCCTTGGTACTAAAGGCAGAGCTAGCAGGCTGGGTTGGAAAGGCAAGAGAGGGCATGCGCCGTGAGTGTGAAGCCAACCATCTGGCCTCGAAAAAGACCTGGGAACAGAGAGGCCTCAGAGTTCCCTTCGCGCCAGCCAATCACAGGCAGGGCTGTGAGATACACATCAAATAAAGGGTCGCAATACTAACAGTTGTAATCATTCACAGCAAGCATCCTAAAACAATGTCAGCACACACAACAACGACGTTGAATTCAAATTGATTGAAATTGATTGATTGATTGATTGAAATTGTCATTGTTTTTTTAAGCAAACTAAAAGCAAGTATTCTTTGTCAAAGTCAGAATGTACATTACGGGATGTTTTACGTGTAGCCTAGTCAGTCACTTCACACGGAAGAAAACAGTGACATCTAAAAAAATCTAAAAGGTCATTCGTAATCAGTAAGAAGCCAGTCCTTGTTCCACCGGCGTCATCCATCACCCCGCTGCCATGAAAATGTGACAGAGAAACATGTCAAGTGAAACACAAGGCTGATATTGCCTACCTCACGCCTGCGGCCTGATTCATCTAAGAGTTTGGTACTGTATCATTACTGGAGACTAGTAAATATACCCATGGGAGCGGGTTGGATCCGGCCTGACATGTAATATCAGCTATGTCATGTACTCTGCTACTGCAGAATTAATAGCAAGTCTGAATATTGTTCTGTCTTTTTATTACCTGTGAATAAATACGACTGCAAGGCTTTAGTGCCGCAGGGTGACGTGCCTTTGCTCTTCCTCGCACCGTGATTGGTTCTCTCAATGATTGTCAAGGACAAATTCACGGCTGTTGTTTTCTAATCATCAACTCAGATGCACCAACTCAGCTAGGTCGACGAGTGGACAGGCAAACCACTGATCACAGTGATCCTTAAACAAGATAAACAGGAAGGAGCTGATATCTCGGCTTCTTGGTGTTATATTTACATTGTGCTTCAACAAACACACACACAAAAATAAGAATCTAACTCAACATCTTGTTCCTCACTTTATGATTTCACCGGGTTATTTGTTTCCATTCCACGTTCTGGAACTACGTGTGCACTTCCAAGCAGTCATTGGAGCAGGAATTGCTGTTTTAGCCTCTTAGCTTGATTACATATGTTACATGTTCCTGGGACTCATCCCCCAAATGGTAATTAGTGGGTGAACTCAGTGGGAGTTTCTATAAATGTATCAGAGGCTGATGCCTGTATAGCTCATCAGGGGAAGTGCACATTGTCAAGATGTCAGTCAAGCTGGTACTTCCTGGGCCAGTAGGAATACTGGCTACTGCAGTGGAAAGCAACACACAGTATGCGGGAGTATATATGTGTGTGCAACTGAGCATGAAAATCCACTTTAAGTGGACTATCACAAGAGCACTTTAAGGTAATCTTGTGACCTTGATTCATATAAAATGATGCGTATTTATAGCTATCCAAAGACATGCGATGTTACAGCGAGGCATCAACTCGAGTTTAGACGAGAGGGAGGTTCTCCAACAATTATTTTTTAAAGGGAGTCAGGTGGCTGAACGGTGAGGGAATCGGGCTAGTAATCTGAAGGTTGCCAGATCGATTCCCGGCCGTGCAAAATGACGTTGTGGGCAAGGCACTTCACCCTCCTTGCCTCGGGGGGAATGTCCCTGTACTTACTGCAAGTCGCTCTGGATAAGAGCGTCTGCTAAATAACTAAATGTAAATGTAAAGCATTTTCGAGTCGCAGTTCTAGTCGTGCGGATGCTAGAAACCAATATTCCCCGTACTATTCTGGATACTCATCCCCGTGAACCACAAAACATTCTCCTGCCAGCCCCCCCAAACATGAATCACTGTTGCCCCCTAAGGGACTCCAGTTCTCAGCTGCTCAGGCATGCACAGCTTGGCCAGAAAACCTTCTACCTCTGCCTACCAGTGATAGGGAACACAGCAGGCAGTTCATGCACTTCTGTTAAAGTCCCTTCAATTCTGAAGATCCAAATTAACTGCTCCCGCTCGCACCCCAGGAGAACAACCCTGCTTTATTACAGATTTGGCAGTGCAGTATATCATTTTGCTTGCCCCTGTGTGCTGGCCAAATAACTTGGCAGGACGACAGTCTCTGAAAAAGAACAGCTTCCTTCAGTAATGGACAAAGCGGTGCCAAATGACTTTCCATCTTCCTACTTTGTTCATTCCACAGATAATTTGGATGTATACTTGCTATTGGTAGAGCTGCCAGTTTGATTTTGTGTTTGTTTACAAGCAGAGTAAATGGAGAACCCACGCAGTCTATGGGTCATTCAACTTATAAAGTGTTCTCATGTTTCCTAGGCAACTACGAGAGCGATAGAGACATTATGTCTCTGAATGTGTTCTCCTGTGGGGAAGGGGCACATGCTTGTCCATATTTTATTCAAGCTACTCAGTGGCCTGCTGTGAAATATTTAACAATGATCCTTACATTTTACACGATTCTAATTCGGCCAAATGAGCCTCATTGGAACATGTAGTAGCTAAGTCAACAAGTTAATTGTACTTCATTGTCTGTGACTCACAGTAAATGTAGGAAAAGTCTTAAAATACTCACTTAAATGGTTTCATATTTATTATCTCCTGTGATCACTTGAACAGCAGGCAGTTCAAATAGACAACTTCTTCCGAGAAGCTGTCGTCAACACAAACTGTTATTTGGAATGCCATTGCCTTGCTTCCGAAGAGGAAATCTCAAATTGCTTGTAATTATATAGTGTCTGACAAAATCAAAGTATTTTGTATTCTCGTTTTAGTTAGACAGGACTTTTGAAATACAAAGTACAAGTGAAATACATATAGGGAATATGTAAAAACGGCAATCGATAACATAGCTTTTTCTTTGATCATTTGTCTTTTTAGAATCCCCATCGATAATATCTTCACAAATCCCCTAGTGACAAACCTTTAATTTTCACATGGCCTGTCCTGGAAACCACAGGAAATGTAATTAGTGATACAATCAAATAAATGCTCTTTGCTCCTTGCAATGGTGAGTGACGCTACTCTAGCAAATCTGATTAACACAGCACTGAATAGCTTTGGCCTGGAGCACAACTTAATTTTCCATGTATTTGTTCACTCCGCAGCCAGCCAGATAACACTTATAGCAGCGGTTCTCCGCAACCCTTTGCCAATTACCTGCAAACTCCTACACTGATAACAGAATGGATGCGTTCACAGGGGGAGATTAGCGAAACATCTGATGGCTTTTTCCTCGATGAACTTCAGATGGCGAATTAAGCGTGTGGGAGCCTTTTTCCTCTCCAAAGAGAGCGTCTCTTGGGAACATTGGACATAAACTATGTTCTTGATGGAGAAGGACAAGGATGAATCATCCATTAACCCTCCTGTTGTGTTTGTTTTCGTGTTCATTCATTATGTGTCCTCGGGTCCAAAATGACCATCCCATAATAGTTATTTGACTTTTTTCATCAGCTCAATTTCTGTAAAAAAGATCTGAATGTCCTATATGCCTCATTGACCTATGCTCAACAACAACTCATTGTTTCAAACGTTGCACACTGTTGTGACTGTGTAAATGAAATTATGTTTTTGGAGATGGTTGTCATTCAGCGATAGAGAATATGCCTGCAAATGAAGAGCTTCCAGGTTTACGGCCTAACCTCTACAACGCTTTGGATCACGAGTCTGCTGAGTGAACACATTAGTACCATTATAATACACACCCCCTCATTGGGCTCATCTCTGGTGGGGAAAACTCCGCCTACAGGTGGGAGACTGACCATCTGGTGTCCTGGTGTTGCCAAAACAACTTGGAGCTTAACCCTCCAGAGGCGGTGGAGATGGTTGTGGAAAGTACCCAGCCCCACCAGCCCCCTTCCCCCCAGCGTGACTGCACAGTTGACCCTGGGGGATCCTTCAGCATCCTGGGCACCATGGTCACCCAGGGCCTCAACGTCAGCCCCATTACCAAGAGGAAACAGCGGAGGACGAGCTGTTGGCAGTGGCTGAAGTCCAACCTGCCAAAGCCAATGATGGGGCGCGTCTATCCTGGCATCATCAAGTCCAACTTCCCCTTCTCCACCGACCATCTGGTGTGCTGCTGCCCCGTGCGAGGACAAGCGTAGACCACAACGGATCGTTCGCTCTGCTGAGAGGGTGATTGACTGCCACTTGCAAAGGCGGGAAAAGGTTTCAAAACTCGCTTCTCAGGTATATAAAATGCCACCTGCGTCAAAAACAGCGAGATTTTCTTTGGCGTAGTTGGTAGTGGTTGCGCTTGGAAGTCTGGAGGTGACAGGTTCGAGTCCCGGTGGGAGCGAACATTGGCCAGTATGTCTCTGACGGAGCTTGCAAGACCACGTCCGTCACATACCCATTACACCAACAGTGTACCACCATTCAAATAGGCATAATTATTTTCAGATTTCAGTGTATGACACATCATACACAGTTTACAATCTGCACTTTACAAAATCTGTAAAAAAAACTGAGAAATGACCTTGTTCTTGTAACCTAAACGGTTAATCAGCCGGTTAACGGCTGTGTAAATCACTTTCTGTGTTCTTCAAGATTCTCGACTGAATTCCTTACAGTCCTGGAGGAGACATTCATCATTATAAAGGAGGAAAAACTCATCCATTCAAAGCTCCTCTGCTTATCTACCTACTAGATGTAATCAGCAGTAGACTGATATATTCAGTGGAGCTGAGGCAAAATATCAAAGAGAATGCTTGACTGGGTCAGGTAGGTTGGTGATTGAAGTCTGCCTCAGAGGGAATGACAAATGCCTTAGTGCTGCATGCGGGCTCGGTGCATGGCGATTGCATGTAAATCATATCGCTGACGTGGTCGCGGGTAACTGGCAGTGAGTAATTGAATCTCCGAAATACGCAGAAGTGATGGCAGCTGCCGGTCGGGGTCATAAATATTCTCGGGATGCAGAACTCTGTATAACCCCGCCATCACAGGTCTCCCTAGCGAATGCTCATTGGATAAAGCAATTACCATTTGACCTGTGCCTGTGCAAATGTTTGGATGTTTGATATTAATTTAAACCTTAGGTTTGGAGGTAACTTAGTAATGGACACAAAGACACCTCACAATTTCCCCAGAAATTGTACGCTCTCTAGTTGTTATTAGTTTACATTTAGTCATTTTGCAGACGCTCTCATCCAGAGCAACTTACAGTTAGTACAGGGACATTCCCCCCGAGGCAAGTAGGGTGAAGAGCCTTGCCCAGGGACACAACGTCATTCGTCACAGCCAGGAATCGAACCGGCAACCTTCTGATTAGTAGCCCGATTCCCTGACCGCTCAGCCATCTGACACCACCCAATAGTTACAGTATTAATGGACACAACCCAATTGGTACAGGATGAGAGCAGTGGTGTTATGTTGGTTTGATAGGTAATATAAGTGAGGTAATGTTGAGATGAATGTACACTGAAATGTCACACCCCTACATCAGGCTAGCCCAAACCATGATGGGTTTATGTTGTCTATGGTTCATGACATAAATAGACTGCCTTGGCCTTCAGAATGTATGGGCTCTAACTATTTGGGTCATGCAACATAAGGAGCAAAACACTATAAATCAAGTTTGTATACGAGTTTCCAGTTCTAGAAAACGAGCCAGCCAGAATTTATCCGTAAAACTACACACTGTACTCAGAATTGTCAAAGAAATACAATACACAAGATTTCTATATTTAGTTACATGGGTATGTAGGCTACTGTATGAACATTTGCCAAGGCAACAAGGTGTAAATGAAGACCAACGGTTGACTTGCTTAGCCAATAGGATTTCTACCTGTTGATTTCTCACATATGGAAACTCCCTACATGGAGGTAATGCACTTCTCTAGGATCAACATCCTGTAAGTCCTCGTCTTAACCCACCTACGTGTTTTAACTCACTGACCTCTGGACAATGTCTCCTACTGCAGACAGACTAAGAATGGCCGGGTTTTTCCGGATTCGTTAAGAAGCTCTTAACGCCAAGAGCTTCTTAGGAGCGTTCTAAGAGCGTTCTAGAGCGTTCTTAGAACGCTTCTAAGAAGCTCTCAGCGTACCGACATTCGAGTGGAATGGGGTGTGTTTCACATGATTCATCATTGTCTTGAATCTTGCACTGACACATTTTTTTGATAGAACGATTGTTATCTAAATTGTCATTTTTATTCCTTTAATCCGAGATTAATAAACAATCCTCTCCCCACTCTCTTATCAACTTGCAAAGATCTAAAGATCTTTCCAGAACCTTGGCTCCAGTTACAGTCACGGAAAAACTTGATGCACCAGTGCAATGGCTCATCTGAATATACTCAACAGTACTTTTTTCAGAGCAGTCGTTTTACGTAACACACCCTATGTCAAACCACCCAAAACGTCTGGAGTTTCATGACCATGCAACTGAGGGACGTGTTGCGCGTTGGCAGGCCAAGTGTCACTTCCAGCGTTAGCTTGGCCCTTCTTCTACATTAACCATGGCTTGTATTCAGACACAGCTGCCTGGAGGGCTCAGATTCATCGCCAAGCTTGGACATAATGTCGTTTGTAACTGCAGGGCCATCCAAGGTTGTGTGTGTTCATGAGACTGGGGGAAACCTGAGAGGACAACAGAGGGGTGCAGGGGAGAGGCAGAGCAGGACAGGGAGGGGGGAGGCGTGGAGTGGGCCTTGGGGCCAGTTGGAGAGGATCAGAACAGCCATCCAACATGGAGGACGGCGGATGGCTCTGAGGGTGGAGGCCTGTAACTGATCAGTCCACCAAAGCTCAGCAAGGGAAGCCTTGCGTACATTTTGTATTTTCAAATCTTTCGTCGGCATCATAATTCACAATAGGCCCAGTGTCAAACGATCTGGCCGACCTCAAACAGTAGGCTGTTTTAGATGCTATCACGCTTGCATTTACATGTACAGCTGTCTGGTTAATTGAAGGGACCTATGAGAGCTGCTGATGCTATCTCCAAATGCAAAATGTAATGATCTCAGCGTTGCCTTGGTTTTGCATGTCTCAAATTCAGTTGCGAAAGGAAAACATTGTAGCACAATTTCAAGGCCCTGACAAGATAGAAGAAGCACGCCACATGACTCTCCGTCCGCTTGACAATGTTTCTGTTTCTGTGGTACTCTGATTCATGGTTTCCTGCCCCAAGTTTATTCTATACAGTAAGCGTTATTTACATTTGAACGGGTGTCTGTTCCCTTAGCAACCTGGGCAGGAAGCTGGATTGTGTGTACTCTCCTCAGATTTAAGACTGCACTAAACACTGAAGCTCAGGTTTGAAACCGATTTATGTCAGGGGAATAAAGCAACATGCAGGGCACTATCTATCCAACACCCCCTAGCCACAACATCCCAAAACATCCATCCATCCAACATCCGACTCCGAAGACTCACACCCTCACACACATTCTTTCCCGTTTCCAGTTAGTTTCTAATTTTCTTCTTTCTGACGGAAGCCATCTTGCGCTGAGGGGAAAGCGCCGTATATTTAGAGGACGAGCCCATCCATAAAGCTGATTATTGCACAAGCTCTTAATCAGGGAACATCTGCAAGTCTTCACATCTTATGCCGCTCCGCTCCTCAGAGCTGTAACCAGTAAAGCTGCTAAGGGCAGTTTGGACAACCTTCCATGGCTCAGTAGAATGACCTTGGTGAAAGCTCACACAGTGGGTTTGGCATGATACTCGAAATCTTTAATACACAAGGATTTACTCGGATTACACTGTGAACGATGTGGTACGCAACGGTATCTTGACTTGATATTGGTTCTGAAAATGTCACTGACATAAACACAAACCACTTGTGTGCTTGGTTGCACTATGAATGTTTACAGTGTGTCGATTCAAGTTGTTCTCGTTACAGCCACGGTGCTATGTGTGTGTGTGTGTGTATGTGTGTGTGTGTCACAGCTGAAGGCTTTATAAGCCTGTGAATGCTTGGATAAAAAATTTAAAAAACAGTATCTTATCCCTACCCTCCAAGAATCAGATGTGCAGGACTTGTGTCTGTGACCTCTAGTTTCAGTAAGGATTTACATTTACATTATATTTAGTCATTTAGCAGACGCTCTTATCCAGAGAGACTTACAGTAAGTACAGGAGCATTCCCCCAAGGCAAGTAGGGTGAAGTGCCTTCAGATTACTAGCCCGATTCCCTAACCGCTCAGCCACCTGACTCCTATCATGTGTGTTCTTGTACATCCGCTTCCCTCTACCATGGCAAATGGCCAGAGAGCACCCGGACATACATGTTCATGCTTGTGTCACAATAATATAATGACATCTTATCCATGTTCTCTGATTCCCATGCCAGTACAATGCAGTGGTGGGGGGGGATGCATGAAGAAAAATCGAATATGACGATAGACATTTGCATTTTAAGATTATTATGTTAGATGTAAAACAAGTGCATTAAGATTACTTAGGTCACAACCCATGAGCTGGAAGCACTGTGATGATTGTGAAATCAGCAAAAATGGGCTCTCCTAACTTGAATACAATATACGGATGTGTTGCCAAGCGAACAGTTGCACAGACAGACAGATGGCTGGTTGGCTTGGCAGGCTAGTTGGCTGAACTGTGGTTGAACTGTCTAGGGTGGTGCTTGGCATGACCTCCTATCTGTTTCAGCACAGTAAGATGTTCTAAATGTTGCTTCCAATCTGTCTGGATGAGCCAGAGGTCAGATGGGAAGGCATAACCCATCGACAGCCTGTCTCTTCCTGTTAGTCAGCCAGGGTGCTGTCCCATGGCTCTGAGACAAAGACTCGCAGGAAATGGGAGATAAAATAGGACATCTCGCAAGTACTGAAGCTTAGAGGGAGGACGTGGTCTATTTTATTCTCTTTACCATTGCTGGCTGTCAAGCAGGTGGTTTTCGATTCCTACAGTTTTGCGCAGCACTATCAAATGAAATGAATCATTATCACATTTCAGACTCCATCGGACAGACTCATTTACTTCAGATTTCCCTATGTTGTGCATTTCGAATTTGTATTAATTGGTTAATGCCCATCTTGGCCAGGGCACTCCTGCAAAATTGATTTGTTTTTTAATCTCAGTCTTTTTCCTGGTTAAATAAATGTAAATAAAAAAAAAATATAAAAAAAAAACTGGCCCAGCCTGGGCTGATGAAATAAGCAGGTGTTGGCAGGCAACACCACGATGCCAGAACAGGCCAGGTAAATCCACGGTATGCCGATAATACGGCATACCAGATTCCCGGGGAACTTAACCCTACTTACCGAACTAAGTGCATTACCTGCTAATCAGTGCTAGCCTGTGCTTGTTGGAGCATCGCAGTTCTTTGTAACCGTGCTCAGGGGAAGGTAACACTCAGGGATCCAGTCAAATGAACTCTTTACTCTTTACATTCACTCATTATGTCTCGATTCAAATATATTTGTACTGAAAACTTAGCTTTTATGGAACCAAAAGTGCAGATTTTTTTTTTTTTTTTTGTAAAAACCTGAAATGTACTGCATTGTGAGCTTGTGAAACCGAACAGTGAAAAGTTGTGATTGCGAAGGATAATACTAGGGATTTTCTGTAAGCAAGCGTAGCGAATCCGGTCACATTGCACCATTTTATTAAAATCAGTTACCAGGCTCTTACTATGATATTATCCACGGTCCCCAACGCATTCATGGAAGGCAGAGAGACAGAGTCTGTGTTCTCTCTGTTTCTTTGTATTTGTTTGGTGATGAGAACGAAGTTCCTTTGTTTATTCATTCAGTTCTGAGAATAATTCCGGACTTAGCATTGGAAACCTCTCCTGACCTCCTTTTCTAATCTAAATGCCAAAGCCCAGAACACATATATTCCATGTATGTTCTTTGCACTTAGGAAAAGAGATAGGACTAATCAATATTCCTACCCTTGTTGGCTTATGGTTGTTGTCTGCATGTTTGACAGTTGGCTCCTGATATGCAGAAGCTTTCTCAAAACACAACCAGTAGAAAAGAACAGTTCCAACCTGACTGATGCACTAAGTATGACCCTCTTCTTGTACTGAACACTTCAAAGTCAGGATGGGGGGGTGGGGGGGTGGGGGCAACTGAGTGGGCTCTGTGCCATGGACTGGTTGGCATGCCAATTATGTCAGTGCCTCGGGATGAAAAGGAATGAATCAGACAGTGTTTCTTCAGCGTTCTAAGATAACAGCCATGTTGGAGTCGCAGACAGGCAGTGGAACACGCAGGAACACGTTATTGTTCCACGGCAGTTGTTCCTTGGCTCATGTGCTGTGAAACAATTTTCTGGGTCCTGGGTCCACACACAGGGTAACGGTTGGATCTGTGGGTTTCTGGTCATAAATATGACTGTCGTTTTCACATGGACATGTACAGATGCAATTATAGAGGAATGCTTCAGGGTCTGACAATCATTGGGATGTTTGTTGATGAGTGACGACTCAAAAAGGAACAGTCAAAAAAGAAAGAGAGCACTCGCACCTTTCAAGGCATTATTTGTTTTTGTCTTGCTTCAAGGAACTTGAACCCTGGATGAGAGGTCAGCAGTGCGCTGAAGCGAAGTCAACGTTAATTGAAGGAGAGGCCTGAAAAACCGACCAGCAGGCTCACATGTCAAATGACAGCGCCGTCAAAACGACTTTGTACCTTTAGAAAGTTAAAAGGCCAAGCGGACGGCTTAACATGGATTACTTGAATGCTGATTATCTCTGTAACCCCTGGACACCAACTCAACACATTTCATACCTAAATCTGGAAAAGTTGTGCATTTTCTAGCGCTAAGGGACAGCCTCAATCCGGTGCTCTTGTTAATCCATAGTCTCCGCTGTCCACAGGGTTGGAACTAGAGCCACAGTAGAGCGGATTGGCAGGGACGTACACGGCCAGATGACATCCAGAACTGGGGCCAAGGCCTCTTATGCAAGCCTGGCCAGCTGTGGGGGAGGGAGGTGGTGGAGGGGTGGGGCTGAGGTGGTGTGGGGCAACAGGGCGGTGGGGCGGTAGGGCGGTGGGGCAGAGGAGTGCATGCAGGGAATGTGTTTACACAACATTGCTTGGGGACGTTTTTTCCCCTCATGCAGAGCTAGGGGTGTAATGGGGGGAAAAACAAGCGGTTATAACTTTTCAGCTTGTTCGGTCTAAATCTGTTTGGCCATTATCCTTTTCCACTTGGAGGAGGACTAAGTATAGACATAAGGGTTTTCTAAAATGCTGACGTTACCCTGTGGACTGAATGTACTTCCATAGTCATCACATTTAGCCCTGCCAGGTCTGATAAAGTGAACACTGAAATGAGAAGGGTGTTTTAAAAGTAAACAGCACTTTGAACATACTTTTTCAGTAGCGAACACATCAGTGTGTAGTGTATTGTTGTCACACTTGCAAAGCAGAAGAACACTCTCTGGCATTGAGACAGGTCGAAAGACAACACCATGGCTTTATCATGTTCAAACATTGGGCAACACAGAACTACTGTGGGATGAGAGTGTTCTTGGCTGAGGCCTAGAGAACAAACCCTGTCCTTATCTAAATTTGGAATTGAATGGTTTCAGGTGTGTTTTGAACTGCATTGTAACTGTTGTTGCTGTCTCATTGTACAGTACTGTGCAAAAGTACAGGCGTGTTTTCAGTGAAGCAAAAAATGCTTTGAGAAATAAGGAAATAAAAACTTGGAAACACTTTTATCCAGCTACACAAATAGTGAAGATAAATATTCGTGTAAAGTATCTTGGTTGCCTAAGACTTGCACAGAACTGTACATTGCCATGTTATTTTGTTCCAATTCAAGTATTGGGTGTCAGCTCAAATGTATTATGGTTCAGAGAATAAATGTCACTGTAGACGATCTGATGTCTCTCACACACTGTTATGTGTGTCAACATAGACCCGATTAGATGTCTTTACTGTCTGTTATTTACAGAAATGAACAAGTGCATCTTTAGACAAGACAATGCAATATACGTTTTCATCTTTAATATCCCTTCCTCCCTCCCTTCCCGATGGGAATCCAGGTTGCGTCTCAGCCGAGACCTGCCAGCCATGGCCTGAGGCGACCGAATCACTGCCTGATCTGTGCTAAGCCCCGGGCCTAAATCCCTTTCAAACGGGCCACTAATGCATGCTGTGTGGGCCCACACCATGGCTGTTGTGACACTATCCTTAGCCGAGACCTCGACTCTGAGACTGGCGCAAGGATTTAGCCCCCCCCGCCCCAACCACCCCTCCCCCCCTCGCCTCCTCTTTTTCCTCTCTCATCCACATTCATGGTTTCCTATAGATACGACAACGGTATTAAGCGGATCGTTATTACTGCCAGCACTGTTTCCTGTCCCCAGGTTCGATACCAGACATAAAGAGAGATCTCTGGGGTCGTTTCTTTGATCGAAGGTTGACGTTAGAGAGAGAGAAGAGGGCGTCTACCGTGTACTGATGTCTGTTAAGGACTTCCTGGTTGGAACTAAAGGTTCCGCCTCTCTGGGAGAGGTGACCGTGGCAGCTTCGGTCGGCAGTTCAGCTGAAACCACCACCAAAGATTTCACAAGTCAATTAATCCAGCCATTCAGTTTCGGCTTTGTGCTGCTTTGGATGGATCACCTGAGCTCGTGAAACGGCGTGCCGTGTGTCATTTGAACTCTGGACTTTTTGTGCGATGTCTATTACACGGGAAGCATTCTGATACGTGCTTTCTCCCACAGTTTCTGCTTTTTCATTGCTGTGTTTGTGCCCCATCCATAATTGGGATCACAGGATGTTTTCTCCGAAAAAAAGAGAACTTTTATCCTAATTTACATTGAGGGCAGGAAACTACGTTTTCTTGCGTTTTCTTCAAAAAACTGAATACCCTTTCCATTTGTTTTCGGTCGTTAATGTCAAATATACGACTTACAAATTTAATTTATTCAAATTCAGACGTAGCGGGAGCAGTCCTAAAAGGCCTGCCACATTACAACACTGTGCAGTACACTCAGGGGCCTTGTTGAATTCTCTGAAAATGTTAACGTAAGGTTAGCCAAGCTCTGCCCATGGTTTTCCAGCCAAATTCTTTACCGCAATTTCGTCAAATTCCCTTCTTTTACCAGGAAGTCATCCTAGGGTCACTGTATGGCTTCCAAAGCTAAAATAAACGGGCTGTGTTATTGTTATGCTTGGCCTGCGCAACTGAAACTTGGAGTAGAAACAGTTCCTATGTGCCCTGTGCATTCGGGGTAGGGTCTGGGGCCCGTATAAGGGATTCGGTTCCTCTTCATATGTGGGAAGGGCAGGGGGTATGGTGGCCTGCTAGTTATACCTGCTGCCAACCACACACTGTGGATAAAGTTCATACCACATCAGTGTCCTTAAAGACTGTAACGGCGCTAAGCACCACCATGATGAGATAAAATATTTTGAAAAAAATCTGAATCGTTTCAACACACTACAAACTGAGAGTGACTTGCTGTTCTAACCTGCCTTGTACAGAATAACCGGAGCATCCAGGCATTCTGTATGATAAGGTAGGACACACCGTCCAATGTCAACACAGGGTGAACTGTCAACTCCACATACTTAGACTGCATGTTGATGGATTGTGTCTTGAGATAACAATTTATAACATCACTGTCTGTACATTATGCAGCTTTAAACCCACATGAATTTGGCTTCAGGGTGATATTCCAACAGGACTGGAATAACTTGAACATAATTACGAGTACCCAAAATCTCTGTTCAGAGTCTCCCAGAAGAGTCACTCTTCTTGGAAAGTAAAAAAAAAAAAAAAGTATGGCAATGTTGAACTTTGGCCCCAAGCGTATTCCACGGTGCAGGTACCTGTGTTCTAGTGTTTTGTGTCCCGCCCTGGTTTGGCACCAGCGCTTCTTCTCTGTGTTCCGCTTGGTGTTACCGAACACTCTTAGTGTGGGTGTCCCACTACATGTTAATGGTCGTCACCGGAGATCTAGTGTCAGACATGCCATCGTGCTTCCTCAACAGAAAACATCCCCTGCATGATACTCACTCCGTTGCATTTGATCTCTATAGAAACATGGACAGACAAGGTTCTACTCTCATATATTACTCACAATGGCTTGTGTCTCAATCACCTGGTGAATGGACATCCACATTTTACAACTTCGGATCGAATTTGATCAGAGTCGCAATCTGAGTTCAGCGACAGTTTTGCTATCACTAGTTTGTTTGTAAATACTGCTTTTGTTTACCAACACAATTTAACTGTCTTTTTTTGGGGGAGGCTCTGCTTTCATTGTTTCCATAAAAGGTAGAATTTCTATATTTGAACTAAAATCATACAAAAGATACATGTTTTTGCAGGCATCAGACTTTATATTTTCATAAAAGCCCATCCCATATGTCAGTAGGTACATACCCCATAACTCTGATAACAAATATGGCAACCTTAGTCTAGACCCAAGAATAGCCCAACACCGTGCATCTTCCTATTCTGGAACTTTCCACAACATGGGATTCTGAAGTTGACATCTGACCTACATACTTGGTAGTGAGAATACACATGCACTCACACATGCACTCACACACACACACACACACACACACACACACAAACACAAACACACAAAAGCTCTTGATTTCCATTTCAAGGGAAGTATTACACATCAGTCAGTGGGGAAGAAGACGTCTCCAACCTGCGTGCAAAGGGTGGGCAAGCGGACTGAAAATCCTGGACCGTTTTTGGACTAGCATATAGACACACACTGAGTACAGAGCACCACTTACTTATTCATTTGGATCAACAGGAAAGGTAGCAGTAACTGCTCCTTGGCTTCACTCTGAATATTTGAGTGAGCCTGCTTCTTAGAATCAGAATCAGAAAACAACTTTATTTGCCAAGTAAGTTTGCACAAACAAGAAATGTACTATGGCAGGAAGACGCATACGGCAAACACGTCGTTTTGAATATAAATGGTAGAAAAAATAAAAAGTTAAAAATTAACTGAGCATCCGACTAGTTGTTTTGTCTGCATGTGAACAGCCAGGCTCTTCAAATCACGATCAACACAGAATCGAGATCTATCTGATGGGCTGTGCTGGGCTTGGAAGGAGTATGCTGTGCTGGGCTGGGCTTGGAAGCAGTATGCTGTGCTGGGCTGGGCTGGGCTTGGAAGCAGTATGCTGTGCTGTGCTGGGCTGGGCTTGGAAGCAGTGTGCTGGGCTGGGCTTGGAAGCAGTATGCTGGGCTGGGCTGGGCTTGGAAGCAGTATGCTGGGCTGGGCTGGGCTTGGAAGCAGTGTGCTGGGCTGGGCTAGAGCAAGAGTTGAGCTGGAACTGGGTTGAGGCTTGGCGTTTTCCCAAGTCACAAAATGTACTTGAACAAATTCCAGGAGCAGTTAATACAGGCCACAGAGGATTCTGCTTCTGTGTTAGCATTCAACCAAAGGAACTGTGTCAGAGGCAAGCAGCAATCTGCCTGACTTCAAACTTAGCCTTAACATACACACACACACACGCACACCCATTGTGTTATTTTAAATTTCAGAGTTGTCTTTGATAACATGTACTGTAAACAACAGTTTTTGGGGTGGCTAACATAACCTGCATGATTATTGAATGTGGGTATGGGTGTCTTTGTGTACTGTTGCGCTTGTATTATTTTAGCTTTGAACTCAACACCTTATAGATAACAGTGTACACTGGTAAAGTATTGATCGCTCTTTGTTAAATGGATTGAATCCATTTCCCTCTTCTCCCTCAACAAACCCTCCATCTCCCATCTCCCATCTCTTCCCTAGTGACATCACTGGGACGGCCCATCAAGATCCATCCATCTCCGTGATTCACTGTCCGGACCACCCCATCCATGGCACGGTCTGCAGGCTCAGATTGTTTGCCTTGGTTTGAGTAACTCCCCCCCCATACACATGTATTATTCATGCCTGTTTACCATGTACAAGTGAAATGAAGATGCAGTGCCAGTGGGAAGGTGTATCGGGGATGGACAGGGAGAGTGCGAGCCACAGGCCAGACACGAGAGAGAGGGAGAGGGAGAGGGAGGGAGAGAGAGAGAGAAAGAGAGAGAGAGAGAGGCACCCAGCTGCCTGGACAAGCATGGTGTGCAGATTCCCAGTACTGAAAGATGGCGGTGGTGGGGTGGGGGATGGGTGAAGACTGTAAAGGCTTAATCCTGAACTGCCTTTACTGGGTAATGAACTGTGGTATTGATAGCAGGATGAAATGGGGGACATAGTGGGAGTGGGTTTGATATCCACACTGGACTCATTCTTTTGCACGTTGATTCAATTGACTGAATTGAATCTTACATTTACATTTTGTCATTTAGCAGACGCTCTTATCCAGAGCGACTTACAGTAAGTGCAGGTACATTTCCCCCCGAGGCAAGCAGGGTAAAGTGCCTTGCCCAAGGACACAACGTCATTTGGCACGGCCGGGAATCGATCTGGCAACCTTCAGATTATTAGTCCGATTCCCTAACCGCTCAGCCATCTGACTCCGAATCTTTGTACTATTTCTTCCTCTACCTTAGAGGGTAGCTCAAAACTGATTTTGATGGAGGCAAGACAAAAGATACTGATAACAGGAAAGGAACTGCCAAGAAAAAACGGATGTAAAACAAAACAGATTACAATATTATCCGACTGTTTGCCAAAATTAGCCTTGATGCTCAACACTAAATATAACTGTTGGTAAAATGTAGAGACAAGGTATTCAAGTGTAGGGAATCATTACACAGTGCCTAAAGTAACCTTGGTGATCGCTTTAACCCAAATAGTCTTTTCCTGGGCTGTGGGAAATGATTCTTGCTGGCAAGAGTCTCGTGGCCACAGCACATTACCATTAAAGAGTAGCAATCATAAAATTCTGTTTATTCGGTTTCATTATTTCAATTCTTCAGGCCTCCAGACCCTTTCTCCTGCAGTTTGTTTGTCACTATTTAAAGGGGGAAACGAAGATTATTGAAATTTGGGCAGAGCCCAAGCAGAGGCCTGTGGAACGTACGGCATGCTCATTGATATCTAATTGAGCGATTTAGGTCAAAGGGACCTCACAGACGGTGCTTTGTGTTCAACCTGCCGTGGGTGACCTTTGACTCCGCCAATGCCATCGCCTCTGTGACAGTTACAATGACTGTCCTCAATACCCAGACTCAATACACTTTTCATCTGATTCCATTTATGAAATATCCCTAAAAGGATTAAGGGGACATTTTTGTGTTCATTCCTTTTTTTTTTTGCTTTTTTTTTTGTCTCGTAATGTGGCTCAATGTGGACATGAATATCTGCACCATCACGACTCTGATTACTCATCTGATGAAGGGAGGGTTACTGAATGGGGGGGGGGATGGGAACACAGGATTGAATTGTTTGTGTGTCATCAGGAAGGGAAGCCATGTGTTCTATCCCCACTGCTGCACCAAGGCAATGCGACGTATTCAAGTGCATGGGCTGGGTCTGTTACAGGCTTTGCGTGGGATATTTTTCCAATAATACATAACAGTTGTTCATATAGAATTGCCCTGTTCTACTTTTGTAAATATTTCTTATCTTGTACCTTTCCAATGACCTGAGAACACACATCCCATTTGAAATCATGGTCAATGTATGAACATTTTGGATTGAGGGCCCGCTAATCCTAGGCTCTGTCGAATATGCATCTCGTTCAATGGGGTATTCTAATCTCCAGAAGATTTATATCTATTTATACAGAGATTATATTGTATGTCTTCTTTATCTCTCTATTGGATTGAGGGTTACGTAACAGATGACGCATCACTAATGCTTAAAGATGGTAAGAGAGTGACCTCTGTTGGTCGATATATCTCACTTCACCCCACTAACGGCCAGATGGCTGAGCGGTTAGGGAATCGGGCTATTAATCGGAAGGTTACCGGTTTGATTCCCGGTCGTGCCAAATGACTTTGTGTCCTTAGGCAAGGCCCTCAACCCTACTTGCCTCAGGGTAATGTCCCTGTACTTACTGTAAGTCGCTCTGGATAAGAGCGTCTGCTAAATGACTAAATGTAAATGTAACAACGGTTGGCAAACAAAATAAATCGATGCAAAGTGTATACACCTTTAACGGTGTGTATGAGAGCCACAAGAACAAAATACCTTCCACTTTCCAACGAATCAGGTGCACCGTACTGGTCCAAGCCAAGGAGGAGGTCATGGGGGTCTTTGTCATCCTTCTGCTGTGATCTGGTATCTGTCCCTAACGGTCAAGCCTCTCTAATGCATGGGAGGCTCTGACATAATGTCCCTTGTCTTCTACAGGCGCAGGCCTTCATGTTACAGAGCTCCCATTGTGAGTGGGAGAGGACACAAACTCAAAGGATTTGTTCAGCGCAATCCCTTTGGCTCCGGTTACACAGAGTGCAGTGAGCGGACCAGCACATGTTCTCATGCTAATCCCAAAAGCAGGAGCGGGAAACACAGACTGGTCTTTGAGAGGGGAAACCGTTACTTTTGTCTGAAGACAATGGAGACAACTCGGGCATGGTGTCTTAATCTCGGAACACAATGTTCACTCACAGCCTCCCAGTCCGTGTGGACACGATGCTATCTGTGCTGCTGCCGCTGCTATCAAGTTTATTTTCATAAATGAATAATGAGGTGAGGTGAGGCGGACATGCAAACGCAACATTGAGACAAAGGGGCCGCATGATGTGTGATGCGGGACGCGATGAGAAAGTCGTTCAACAACTGACTTTGTGTTTTAATGTCCTTTGATTCAAATGAATGGTCGTTATCAGGCTTCCACAAAGCTTGATAACAACCCAACAATTTGAATCTGGTGGAGCAGGGAAACATCTAAACCATCCAGGACAGAGGACCAGGGTTGACGACCACTGGTTTACATCACAGGTCTACAGCACCAGGTCTACAGCACCTGAGTTTAAAGAATAGCTTTTTTTAAGTTGAGGAACTTTTGTGATGAAGATGTTTTCGCACGTTCCTCTTGGTTTGGGCTGAGCGTAGTGTAAGGCAAGTTGAAAAGAGCATGTTTTTCTCTCTTTAAACTCATGTCCTGTAGATCTCATTTGTAACCAGTTAGCTGTAGTCAATGCTAATGCTTTTCTCTGAGCAGTCATGATCAACTTTGCCTGAAATATCAAAATAGTTGAGTCAAAACCATTTTTATAAGGAAGTTTAAAACGTCAAATGCAATAGAATGCCTTTTCAACTATTTGTATTGTAGTGCTGTGTGAAGGGTCAGCTCAAACTAAATAAAGCGAGGAACATAAACGTTTAGATTTTATCATGCCATTTTATTTTTCAGTGTTATGCAACTTTAGAAGTATAAATATCTGTTTTAATATACAACATCTATGACATCCATAGAGCGTTCCTTGGGTGAAATACAAAACTCAAATACATCTTTATTGCACAGATCCTAAAAGCCGGTTCTTCTAATACTAGTTTCACACACAGAGAGGAGAGGAGAACTCAGACCAGCAGGACCAAGTCAACTCTGACAGATGTTTAACAGACATGTTGACCACCACAGATAGACCTATCAAACAGCACAGGTGGGTGGCTGGAGAAGGATGTCAATCACTACTATCACAACAGATTTCCTGTGACATAGAACATAGATTTGGCAAAACAATGACACAATATACAAAATATACATCCATGAAGTACTTGTAAACAAACATTTAATGTGCTTTTTTTTAATTTATTTTTTTATTTAAATGTCAGTATTCTGAAAAAAAGGCGTGGGGGGAAAAGATTGTTTGCAATCATTCTAATTACGTTTTTCAGATTAATTCTCCTTGTTCTTAGAAAACTCACTGCCTACCAGACACTCTCACATCATCTTTTTACCCTCCCCTCCCTTCCCCCAAACTACTTCCACTAGAGGGGATTGTTGCCCAACGTCAATGTGTCAAGTACTCTTTCCAAACATTAGACAATACATTTACATCATTTAATTCATGAGACGATCAAACGTCAGATTCCGATCATAAAAAATCTCTACATTCAATCTCATTTATGTGTTTTTTTTTCTTGGGTCAAGTCGGCCATTACTATGTACAGTTTAGACCAGTTTACGCACAGCATCTACAGGTTCTCTATCCAACAAACCCAAAGGAGAATATTGAATATGGTTTACATTGAGTTAACACTGTGTAGCACACTAAGAAATCTACTGTCAGGTTGATATTTAGAACTGGAAATTGAAAGGCTTATCATCTACAGTAGAGTCATCCGTATGAATGTATCATAGACGTAAACAGATAGCTGAAATACACACAACTACAGTTACCTGAACATCAACTGTGTAATAGAATGACATACTGAACTACGGGGTGAATATTGTGACATCAGTCCTTTAAAAATTATTGTTCAACCTTATCCATAACTAGATTTCTATGTGCATTTTCACATTAATCTTTTGCAAAGAGTACTGCATTGCTTATAGGTAGGCAGATTTCAGACTTAAAACGGTTGATTGAATATCATGCTACTAGTTTCTAGATATCAATTCTGATGTGAACCCGTATCATAAATATTGCATTAAACGTTCTAGGTGGAAAAGTAGTCTAAGAATTTGTGAATATCACTGTGTTTTGAGTCTAAAACAATCTACTTATGGCTGGAGAAACTTGGTGACTTACTTTCTGACGCATCTACTCAACATATTTGAACTCTCAATCTCCACTCTCATGTCTTATCCTTCAAACAAATTGAATCCATGGTGGGACCAAACTGGGGAACCACTTAACCTCAGTGAAGTTCCTTGACGTGGTGGTACGCTACATTTATTATTAGGAAGTACAGTCACTCCTTCACCCCTCATTTCCATCTCTTCAAGTAAAATTCAGAGCACATTTATATCGTATTAAAAGGACTACACTGGAGAGAGGATGTTGTGTTGACACAGATGGACGTTACACATTTAGCTTATTCTAGACCACAGAATTATTAAGCATGATTCTCCGAAATGACATATCATTAAGTATACAAACATGACATTGCAAAATATATACATATAAAACAAACACTAATATTTGACGTTAAGCCCATGTATCCCAATGTTGTCGTGTTTTTTTTGTTTTTTACAGTATTTTCGTATTTACAATATATTGCATAAAAAGTAAAGATATAGAAATACAGAGATGTAGAGTACGTGAAGGAATGTGAACAACACCACAACCTGCTCAGAACGGCACGTTCTACGCTCCTCCACCCCGAGGACCCTCACACACACAGGATTCCTCAACCAGAAGCTGATTCCATATGAAACAATTCCAGGTAAGAAGCACAGAACACAGTGTGCTCCTTCGATGTACCTCTATCCCAAACTATAAACCCACAAACTGCACCTGGAGGTTTAAAATATTGCATAACGTCACACGACTATGCTTTCCATATCAGCGTCTTGGTGGCTGGGGTTGAAGAGTAATATTAAATGATGGGCACAGTGACTTGCTTCCTAATCGTTTGATCGGATGTGCCAAGAGGTGATTGTTTTTTTGTTTTTTTCTCAAGGAAATGACACGAACATCAGTCTACTTGCATTGAAAGTTTGACTCTTTCAATAACAGGCGGTCCAAAGCCTAGAACTAAGAGTGCAATTACAAAATCCCCTATTGGCACTGATCTATACTGTGAATAGGATCTTCACATCCATCTCTGAAATGTTAATTGCACATTCCTCTCTGATGTCATCAAGCTCTTTACATTCACTTGGTACAATTTGACACTTTTTTTCCCCCCCGCTCAGAGAATGTGGTAAGGGACAGCAAATCAGCAGCAAATCATTGTCTACATTCAGTCAAAAATCCTTTTGCGTACATCGACAGTGTCGACAGACTATTCTGGTTTCGTTTGCACATTCAGAGCATCTCACGCACACATGACACCAGACACACGCCTCAAACACCGTATAAACACTGTAACAGCTTTCCCGGTTCTCAAAACAAAAAAAACTAAAAACAAGCCATGATGATAACACACTACACACAAAGAGAAAGTCCGTCTCGCTTTTTCCTCTTCAGAGGTCGCGGAAGCAAACGCCGGCGCCGACCGTTCTCCAGGCGGCGGGTTTCACTTCCTGTGGAGGGCTTCACTTCCTGTGGAGGGCGGAACGCGTTGACTCCTTGGGCTGCTTGACGCGGGCCGAGTCCCTCTCAGGACCCGCAGTGTCTCTCGCAGCCCCCGCTCGGACCGCCTCTCTCCTGGCGTTCTTCAGGGACAACGCGGCCTCCGCCGCCGCCGCGGCCTCCTTCCTCTTTTTCTCCGCGTGCTCTTTGCGGCAGGACGCCGTCTGTTTGTCTGAGTGTGCAGGCCTGGGTTCGCTTAGGCTGTGATTGGGCTGGGGGGTGGGGGTGTGTTCCACAGGCCCAGCCACGTCCATCATGGTAGGGCCTCTCTTTGTGTCCGTCTTTGGGCCATCTCTGGAGACCACAGCCTCCTGCACCGCACTGCTGGCCGACCTGCCGATGACGACCCCCGTGCTGGGTTGGTGTGGTTCTCTCCTCACTGCTGGGACGCTCTGTGCCAGGGGGGGGCTGGTCTGGGGAGAGGACAGGGCTGCTTCCAGCCGGTCTGGGTTCTCCTTTATGACAGGTGCTGGGGCTGAGGACAGAGGTCTAGATGAGGGCTCTTTCTGCCTGGCATCCAGGGTTTGTCTGAGAGGAGGTACAGGAGGGGAGCACAGCTTCACAGCTTGGGACGGCGTTCTGCCAGGGGGAGATTTCTGCTTTAACTCTAGGTTATCTCTCAGAACTTGGATTTGGACGGGGGATTCGAATGAGAGTTCTTTTTGTTTTGAGTCGTGGGCGCATGTAACCGGAGAGCTGGTAACTGGGTTATTGTGATGGAGGTCTCTTTGTTTTGATTCTAGACTCATTTTAGCGACATGGACTGGGGCCAGGGCTGGGGCAGGAGATTTCCCTACAGGTCTCTGAATCCGGGTCCCTGACTCCGTCTTTCCAGAGCTCTGGGACACAGTTTGGCTCAGCTTACTTTTGGGATTCAAGACGGGCTGTTTGGTCCTGACAGCAGCCGGTGGTGGTGACTGCGTTCCTGTCTGGGCATAAACGGCCTCTTTGATTGCCGGTTGCTTTTGACAGACGGGATTTTTCGCTTCGCCGGCCCCTCTGACGAGTGCCTTTTCCCCGAGACAGTTGGTTGCCGAAAGATGCTCCGTCTCCGCGGTTGTGACATTGCTACTTTTCGTCTTTGGTGAAGTGGGCCCTTCGACGTTCTGCCTGCATGCGCTGCTACCGACCACCTGCCTGGCGTCACGGACATCGCCTCTCTTCTCCTCGAAGATCTTCGAGCCCTCCGGTTTTGCCGCTGTAGTGTTCGTGTTCGTTTTAGGATTGACGCACGGCGCCGCAGGTCTGTGCCGCGGGTCTCTCACCTCCGAAGTTTCAATGACACTGGCGGATTTGTTCTCCCTCTCAGCCAATGTCAAACCAGCGGCGTCGCCGAGCCGAGCCGGTGACTTGAAGCTCACCGGATGCTTTGAGAGATGGTGCAGGTCCGCCAAAACGTAGTGAACTGACACTGGGCTGCCACTCGACGCATGCGAAGCGGGGGTTGTGCCTAAGCTCGGCGTTGAGGCCGGCCCGTGGTTGTCAGGGCTCTGCCTGCGACCCGAGCCCATTCGAGCGTCAAAGCTTTCCGTCGCGGGCGGACCGACGGGGATCTTCTCGGCAGGACGGCCGGGCCGGGCCGGGGCGGGAGCCTCTTTCACGGACGCCTCCGGTAGCTCTGTCCCCTCGTCCTCCTGGTCCTCGTTGCTGACCTCTCGGATGGAGGGGGTCTTCCCGCAGGAGAAGTGCCCGCTGTGTCTGGAGCTCCAGACATCGTGCGTCGTCTGAGGACCGGCCTTCGCCACCGACCTGCTCTCCTGCTTCCCACCCACCTCCGAGGCCTCTCCCTTGGGGGAAGCCTTCAGCGGTGGTTCCCTGGGACCGGAGTTGTCCTGTGGTTTCTCCAGGCTGGCGACGGCCAGCTGCTCTTTGGGCGGAAGCGGGGCGGTGAGAGACCCGGGGACTCTGGGGGGAGATGAAGTCATCAGCGAGGCTTTCTGCTTGTCGGCTGCTTTGGGCTGCGGGGAAGACGCGTGTCTCTCCGTGGGGCTCTGCATCCACACGGGCGGGCCCACGGACGCGCTGTCATGGAAGCCGTCGGCCATCTTGGACAGGCAGGTGTCTGTCTTGGAGGCTCTGGGGCCGGACAACAGGCCGATGTCCAGGGTCCCCTCCAGGGGCTTGAGGGAGGAGACCAGGCGGGCCTCCAGCTTGTACTCTGAGGAGGTCTTCCGGAGAGGGCCCTCGGAGGAGGAGGAGATGAGCTGGAGCTTCTCCACGGCGCTCTCCCCCCTCCCGGGGAACAGCTTGGGGGACAGGCCCTCGGGGTTGGAGTGGACGCCGCCCAACCCTCCCTTGACGTGTTCCAAAACCAGAGCCGAATCCAGCTGCAGGCTTTTGGAGCGCGTAGAGCCAAAGTGGTGGCTGTCGTGATGGCCCGGGGAGAGGCGGCACATGCAGTCGTCGCGGTCGTCAAAGGACTGCCTCTTCCTGGCGAACTCCATGTTGGGGGCTTTGAAGTCCAGTCGGTCCGCTTTGCCCAGTTCCTTGCCGTTCCTGGACATCGGCCAGTCAGGGTGGATGGAGCAGAGAGGTGACCTGGCTAGGCCCTCGCTGTGGTGGGAGGCTGAGTCACAGCTACCGCCCCCTAGTGGCTCAGGGAGGCCTTCACAGGCACGGGTGTTGAGTTTCTTGTACAGCACATCCTTGAGGGTGGAGCTAGCAGCTTTGCCCTCCGGAGTGACCGATTCTGGGTTGCTGTTGCTGTGCGGCCGGCCCAGGTGAAGGCCTTTCTCCTTGTCTTCCCCACAGGTAGAGCAGGAGGCCTCGGGCTCATGCTGGGAGTCCTGCTTCTGGAGGGACTCCCTCCTCTCCGACCAGTCCGGCCTCTTCACCACCACCTTGGCTTTCAGCTTCTCCTTATCCAGCTCCTCCAGGGACTCCTGGCGGCCCACCTTGCGGCCGACCGGCCGCTTCAGGCAGCCTTGTTCGGCGGGGCGGACGCGGGTGATGGCCGGGGGTTCGCAGTGGGTCTCCTCCACACTGTGCAGGGCGTGGAGGTCCTTCTCCCCCGCCCGCAGCTCCTCTCCCTGGGCTTCCTCCTGGGTCACCTCC
The DNA here is from genome assembly GCF_021917145.1 of Hypomesus transpacificus. Taxonomy (NCBI): domain Eukaryota; kingdom Metazoa; phylum Chordata; class Actinopteri; order Osmeriformes; family Osmeridae; genus Hypomesus; species Hypomesus transpacificus. The sequence continues at coordinate 1,043,583 of NW_025814038.1, forward strand.
AGGCTGTGCTTCCGGGAACACAGGTGCTTCCTGTCGCTGGCGTAGGAGGGCGACAGCTTCTCCTCCGACTGGACCCTCTTGAGGAGGGGCGAGCGAGGCGGCTCGGCGCTCTTGGGCCGCACCATGTGGCGGACGATGGTGGGCGGCGAGTGCATCTTGGCCGGGAAAGCCTGGCTGGTCTTGGCGATGCAGACGGCGTGGCCGCCGAGGAGGGGCGAGGGCGAGCGCTGGGGCGAGGTGGGCTGAGGGGTGGGGGAGGGCGTGCGGGCCAGAGGGGAGAGGGGGATGCTGCCGGCGGACTTGCGGCGCAGCCGCTGGCTGGTGAGCTTGGGGCCCAGGCCGTGGAGGGTGCTGGGGCGGATGTGGCCGGAGCCGGCGGGGGAGTTGGGGGCGCTGGAGCTAGGGGAGCTGCTCTGGGAGGACGTGCCACCTGGGACATCCAAACCACAGAAGAAGAAAAGATTTCGAAAAGTTTGGTAAAAATAAAATTAAAAATACGTGTTTTTTCATGCTTTATTGGACAGACTTAACGAGAAGTGTGGAACATCCAAACCACAGAAGAAGAAAATATTGTGAAAATATATATATATATATATATATATATATTTGTTTTTATTATGTACATTTTGGGCCTTTTTCATGCTTTATTGGACAGACTAAACGAGCATTCGAACCCAGAAGCGCTGGAGCGCAACATTCGCAGACATGACAAGCTATGAGTGGGGCCTTGCCTCACCTGACTGGTTGAAGTCGGGCGCGGGCCGGAAGGCGGTGGTGGGGGAGCGGGGGGAGAGGCTGTGGGTGGGGGACCCAGGGAGGCTCTCCCCGGAGGACAGCGAGCGGTTCAGGGAGGAGAAACTGCGGCTGGTGTGGAGCAGGGGCGAGGGCTGCATGGCGAAGCGACGGAACACCGACCGCCGCCTGGGAAACAGTAACCGTCACGCCCGCGTCAGTACACACCACAACGACGACCGCGCCGTTAACATTCACAGAGCCGAACCGTGAGAGTCAAGCCGAGTTGAATAATATATTTAATGTTGTAGATGGAGAATAGAGCATCATCCTTATAACAGCACTACTGTAGATTTTAAATGGCACATTAAACGGCACATATTTTAGTGCTGGTATGCAGAAGCACAGCTACCCCTTGTGGTTGAATCATGTACTGCACAACAAAAGAATCACCACGAATCGAGTCATGTTGCCCAGCAAACAGAAGGGGGACCTTGGATGAATCCTTGCCTTTCTTGGGTTTTCTCCTTTTTGGGCTTCTTGGTGCGTCGGATCATCTTGCTCCTGTAGCTGTTCCTCCGGGCAGGACCGGTCTTGATGGACGTGTTCTCAAATGGGGTGGTGGAGATGGTCACCTTACTGCCACTCTGATAGAGAGAGAGGGAGACAGAGAGATACAGAGAGAGAGAGAGAGGTAGACAGAGACAGAGAGAGAGAGAGAGATACAGAGAGAGATACAGAGAGAGATACAGAGAGAGATACAGAGAGAGATACAGAGAGAGAGAGAAACAGAGAGAGAGGAGAGAGATACAGAGAGAAAGGAGAGAGAGAGATAGAGAGAGAGAGACAGAGAGAGACAGACAGAGAGATACAGAGAGAGAGGAGAGAGAGAGAGAGATACAGAGAGAGAGATACAGAGAGAGAGGAGAGAGAGAGAGAGAGAGAGAGAGAGAGAGAGAGAGAGAGGGAGAGAGGAGAGAGATACAGACAGGGAGAGAGACAGAGAGAGAGATACAGACAGGGAGAGAGATGGAGAGACAGAGAGAGAGGAGAGAGGGAGAGAGTGAGAAACAAACGCAGTAGCTATAGCCTCAGTAGATGTCACCCCGCTAGATCTAGTCACGGCACGTTCTAATGTCTAATGTGGACATTAGAACGTCAGCAACGTTTGTCTACCTTCAGGAGGAGCTCCACCACTTCGGTGTGGACCAGGCCGTTGACGGGTTCTCCGTTCACGTGAGTGATGAGGTCCCCAGCCTTCAGCCCAGCCTTGTGTGCACAACCACCTTCTTCCACGTTCTGACCACAACGGGAAAGAAATCGCTCGTTATCGTCAACGTGATCCAGTTTCAAGACCCCCCCCCCCCCCCCCCCCCAAAAAAAAACAAGTGCGACCACAAAACCACCACCGCCGAAGCTCTCATCTTTAAGAATCTTAGAGTATGACAGTTGCCGTTCTTTGTCGCTTTCATTTGTTCAACATGACTGCGTCTATATTGTGTCATTTCGTGGCTTTTGCTACTCTGTACAGCGCTTCAGCTCCACAGATTTAGCTTATTTACATGTAGTCATTTAGCAGACACTCTTATCCAGAGCGACTTACAGTAAGTACAGGGACATTCCCCCGAAGCAAGTAGGGTGAAGTGCCTTGCCCGAGGACACAGTCATTTTGGCACGGCCGGGAATCGAACCAGAAACCTTCGGACTACTAGCCCAATTCCCTAACCGCTCAGCCACCTGACTTATAAATGTGCATCTATAATGAAACTTAATTGACTCATTCGTTGAAGGAAGGCCGAGGCGGTTCTTACCCAGACCATGTGGTAGACCGTGTACACGTCACCATCGCACGCGTACACCCGGATGGCCCTCAGCGTGAAGCCAAACTTCTTCCCCGAGCTGTGGATGACGACCGGTTGCCGGGGGCTGACGGCACAGAGGGAGGAGTCCCGGCTGGGGGAGGAGTCTCGGGAGGAGGGGTCAGAGGAGAGGGAGTATGGAGACATGGGGCTAGCCAGAGGGGACACCCCAAATATGTCTGAAACAACAAGAGGTGCATATCGCTGAAGACGCAGAGAAACTGAGGACAAATATAATCAGAATAAAGGGTTGGCAATATACTTAATTAGTAGGACATTGAGACTTTGAGAAAACAATCTGGTTATCAGTTGGACGCATATTAGAAATGAATAGCAGCTGTATTATTTGGTATAATAACCTTCCATACACAGATTCACAGCAGAGAACGTCGCGCAGTGAAAAGCCAACCCTCACTAGTGGGTACAGTAACATCCCGGGCCTGACCTTCAACAGCTCTGCTCTCAGTCTCCAGCCAGCGCCTGCTGTGGGCTGGGAGAGCTGGCCTCATTCTGCCCCCTGCTGCGGCTGAGACCAATGGGATAGGCCCCCCCTCCCCGACAGAGCGGGGCCATCTCGCTCCGTTCGCTCCCCCAGTTTGAGGCTCTGCTCCCGGGATCGTCGCTCGCAGCCCCTCCGTGAAATGGAGCTCACAGCGGGTGTCACGCTGGGTCGATTTCACACAGATCTTTAGAGCGCTTTCATCTCTTTCACGCTCCCCTCACTAAGTCCATCGCTCTAATTTGAATTCTGTGCCTGTCCTAACTCTAGCACCAGCCACACCCCCCCTCCTCAAACTCTCCTCCAACCTTTTCAGATCGCACGGGCATTTGTGTGTGCGCGTCTACCCCTGTATGGAATCTGTCTGAGAATACTGTTTGCGTGTCTGTGTGATTGTGTCAGCCGAACACATAGGGAAAGAGAGAGAGAGAGAGAGACAGAGAGAGATAGGGGGAGAGAGAGAGAGAGAGAGAGAGAGAGATAGAGAGAGAGAGAGAGAGAGAGAGAGAGGGAGAGAGAGAGAGAGAGAGAGAGCGAAAGTGGGAGAAAGGGAGAGAGAGAGAGACAGACAGAGGGGAAGGAGAAAGAGAGAAGGAGAGAAAGTGTGTGTTTTCCTTATTCCTTTACCTCCTGGGATCATGAGGGAGAGGGCACTAGCCGAGACAGACTTGGGCACCTTGGCCCCGGGCGGCTGCTTGTCCCCGGCCCTGTCTGGCCGCAGGGTCGCAGGCTGGGGCTCGGCGGAGGGTTTGGACGAGGAGCCGTCTGGGCTGTCCACCCCCTCTCCTCTGGACGGCAGCTGGTCCAGGAGCTCAGAGAAGCTGCCTGATGATCACAACCGATTATGGGGGGGCGGGGCGGGGGGGGATAGGAGAAAGGAGACAAAGATGGCCGTCAATTCTGAGATATAAAGCTGGGAAAAAAAAGCCCAAATAAACAACTCTGTTCCAGCTGAGAGCTCCACCCCGACTCCCCGGGGGCCCTGCGTACCGGAGAGCGTGGCCGCGCTGTGGGTGCTGCCGGGGGTGGTGGCGTCGGGGTCGTCCTGGGGAAGCTCTCCGATGGAGAAGGCCGCCTTGCCGGCTTCCTGAGAGCCGGACGACTCGTCTCCTTCCTCGCTCTCGGCCGAGATGGCGAACTTGGGGAGCTGTCCTGAGCGAGGGTCCGGGCACTGGCAGGGGCTCTCTGTGTCGGAGGAGTGGGACAGGGACGGCCTGGGAGGACACAGAACCACATTCAGCCTGACGGGGGGGTGGGGGGGGGGGTGGAATTCAAAGGAATATTTGAATTCAAAGACAAATTCTCAAAATGTCCCTTTTATGCTGCAGCACAAATACGGAGGACAAAAATGAATATATATATTTTATAAGACAATACTTGTGTATAAAAAAACATGGGTGCTTAAGACTTATGCACAAAACCGAACATAAACTGCAAATAACACAGATCGAAACGCGGATTCATTTGAAGTCTAACTGTGCGACTAAACCTGTCGTCGTAACAACCATGACGAGGTGTGCCCCTACATTTCGGGGAACTCTGGTGTCCAGCTGAGCGAGTCCACAGTCAGCGGGCTGTCGCTCTTCTTCTCCTCGGCCTCGCCCTTCTCCTCCAACTGGCCGCGGGACAGGTCCAGGCTGCTGTAGACCTGCACGGCACGCAGGGCCACCACACACACGCATCGCATGGATGTGAATGAATGTTGGTAACGAATGTTGGTGGTGGTGGGAGGGGCCGTAGGCGCTGATTAGCAGCCGCACTTCCGAACCACCACCGGGTTTGACTGTGTGTGAATGAATGCTGGACTCTGTAAAGCTACGGTAGGTAAGGTAAGGTAAGAGTACCTTGAAAAGCACTATATAAATAAAATGTATTATTATTATTATTATTAACACCACGTCAGAGGCCTAGAGCTGAGGCGACACACAGCTGAGGCGACACACAACCAGGTTCACACAGCAAAGTCAGCAAGACGACGCTATGAACACGTCGGCATGGCCTGAATAAAGTGTGATTATCACTGTGAACTCACAACATCTGAAGGTAGGTCAGGCTGGATAAAATAAGAGCTCTACTGCCGAAATGTTCTTCAAAACACACTGCTTTGACAGAGCTGTGGACTGTACCGGGCATTGATGCTTTGACTACAAAGCCTGCTGCAATGCAGCACAACAATGCGTGCGAGAATGTGTGTCTGTGTTGTGTTCCTCATTCAATGGAAATAGAGCTGATTTGAAGCAGAAAATTTATGCAAAGCCTAGATCTACATGACATGCTGTAGGGGGGGGGGGGGAGAGGGAGAGGGAGATTTCCGGCACGCATTTCCATATGAAATACTAAGATGTCTTGTGTCGGCTCTCATGAGAAACCTGCCAGATGATGCTGCAAACCAAACATTTTCTGGAGATGGCAACAAATTCGAAGAATTTGAATATTCAGTCAGTGATTGGCAGGGACAATGTTACTGTAATAACATGCATTGTTCCCCAGAGACGAGAGAGACTAAAAGAGATAGAGAGAGCATGGGAGAGAGGTGGAGAAAGAGAGCGGGAGAAACAGAGAATGGGAGAAAGAGAGAGAGTGGAGAGAGAGAGAAATAGTAGGAGAGAGTGAGTGGGAGAGAGACAGAGGGAGAGAGAGAGAGAGAGAGAGAGAGAGAGAGAGATAGAGAGAGAGAGAGAGAGAGAGAGAGAGAGAGAGAGTGAGCGGGAGAGAAAGAGAGCAAGAGAGCAAGAGAGCAAGAGAGAGAGAGGACAGCAGATCACAAGAGAGCACTCACCTTGGAGAACCTGTGAGAACACGAGGAGAACTGCCGCAGCTCCACGTTGAAGTCTTCCTCGTTGGCGTCCTCTTCCTCGGTCTCCAGGTGATGGTACCTCTCAGAACGTGCTGAGAAGAAGAAAAAAAGGATTCTCTTAAAAAATAAAAAGAAAGAAAAAACCCCTTTGGGTTGGTTCAGGGGAGGAGCGAGACACTCACTGTCGAAGTAGCTGGTGTCGTCCTCAGACTCCAGCTGGGGGATGAACTCGGCCTTCTGCCTCAGCAGGCTGTTCCAGTCAAGGTTGTGGAAGAACTGGTGGTGCTTCACCTCCACAGCCCCGCCTGCACACACACACACACACACACAAGGCCCCAATAAACACCCTCACACACCTACGTTAGCCTAGCGGACACCAAGACGCTAGCGTTCCTCCGCGCTCACACACACACACACACAACAGCGTGCCAAGACAGAGGTTGACATTGGACAAGGAAGGGAAGAAATGCGGACGCTATGTTTTTCTCGACTTCCTCCCCCCGCTTGGCCGCCATCCAAGAGTGATATCAACGCCATCAATTATGCAGGGCAATTTCCTGCTGGTGACCTTTGTGGGGGAGAGCGGGGCTGCGCTGAGGGGTGACCTGGCAGGGGCCAGTTCAGATGAATCAGGTGGTGGCAAGCGAAACGCGCTCCGCAGCCACAGTGGAGAGACGGGGGGTGGGGGGGTCAGGGTTAGTGTTTCTGCTCCACAGACTCTGATGAGGCCTAACCTTGAGCAGGGAGGGCGACTGTGCCGTATACGAGATGGGCGAGGAAATTATTGTAATTGATCAAAAAGGTAAAAGGTTATATGGGGGGGGGGGGGGCTGGGCTGGGTGATAAAGTGCTGGTCTAGTGGCTGACCCCATTTCTCCCCCTGGTGCAGGATGAGTAGTAACCCGTGCTGAGCTGGCACTAACAGCCACAGAGGGGATTTATAGCAACATACAGAACTCTGACCAGGTGCAACTAGGCAACAGGGTTGGAACTGTACTGTATGTAGGCTAGCTGTGGAGTTCTTAGGTCAGAGGAAAATGGGCTGTTTGTACTGTGTGCGTGCCTGTGTGTGTGCCTGCCTGTGTGTGTGTGTGTGTGTGTGTGCATGTGTGTGCCTGTGAGTGTGTGTGTGTGTGCATGTGTGTGCCTGTGTGTGTGTGCCTGTGCCTGTGTGTGTGTGTGTGCTTGTTGGTACCGGTGCCCATCCTCTCCAGGGGGTTCTGTCGGAGCAGCAAGGTGATGAGCTCCTGGGCATCTACAGGTGGAGCTTCCTCCCCCTCTGGCCAGTTGATCTCGTCTGGAAACACAGAGCACACACACTCAACAACCCACACACTCACACACACACACATCTACAGTACAGGACCCCCTAACATCTCATGTCTCCCTCCATGTCCCTGTCTCTGTCCCTCTCTCCGTCTCTCTCTCCGTCTCTCTCTCTCTCTCCGTCTCTCTCTCCGTCTCTCTCTCCGTCTCTCTCTCTCTCTCCGTCTCTCTCTCCGTCTCTCTCTCCGTCTCTCTCAGTCTCTCTCTCTCTCCGTCTCTCTCTGTCTCTCTCTCCGTCTCTCTCTTGTCTCTCTCCCCGTCTCTCTCTCCGTCTCTCTCCCCGTCTCTCTCCGTCTCTCTCTCTCTCTCCGTCTCTCTCTCTGTCTCTCTCTCCGTCTCTCTCTCTCTCTCCGTCTCTCTCTCCGTCTCTCTCTCTCTCTCTCCGTCTCTCTCTCCGTCTCTCTCTCCGTCTCTCTCAGTCTCTCTCTCTCTCCGTCTCTCTCTGTCTCTCTCCCCGTCTCTCTCTCTCTCTCCGTCTCTCTCCCCGTCTCTCTCCCCGTCTCTCTCTCTCTCTCTCTCTCTCTCTCTCCGTCTCTCTCTCCGTCTCTCTCTCCGTCTCTCTCTCCGTCTCTCTCTTTCTCTGATAAGTTTATGCATGCTTTAGTTGGACGATTTATTGGGAAAAGCGTAAACGTGTGCTTTTGTGCCCATGTGACCCTCCAAGCGCTCTTGATACCCAAATGTTTATTCACATCGTAAAATTAGCAACCTTCACCTATCGCCTTAAGGACGACACATGGAAATCACCCCTCGCCTGTCTGCCGCTGACAGACGCATTCCCGTCCGTCTCAAAAGACCCCATTAAAAGGTATAAATTAAACATGCGGATCGTTTTTTCCCCTAAGCCGTCGCGCCGTGAAAGTCGTTCACCAGCGTGGATGGATGGAAGGCGCCATACGCCACCACGTGCTGGATGGCCACCCCTCGTCTCCACAGCCTCCTGTGGGACCCTCGTCTTAATCACATTTCTGCAGAGGGGCATGAATATGCACAGGCAGCCCCGGGCCATAGCAGCATGCTGTGTGTGTGTTCTTGCCCCTTTAATTAACACCCGGCCCCCTTGGCCTTGGCGCGATGGAGAGCACAGCCGATCTGCCGTGGCACGCCACTCATCTCCGCGGACGAGGGTGGGCTGCGATCACGGCAGCTCGGTGAAGAGCCCCTCTCGCCTGCAGGGGGCCTCGCTACAGACTTGCTGGAAAACACACAGCGGTTTATCTGTGAATGCGTGTGCCAAATCCAGGGGTGATTCGCCACCTTCCGTTGCTCTGAGAGGGCTGGATGGGGCGCGGCGCTGGATTGTTCCGAACAAGCGCGTGCCGCGGTTCCGGCTCCGCCGCGACATCTGCTGAGCGGGTCTAGCTGCACGCGTTAAGGGAAATCTCCTGGCTTCCATCACAGGATGAATGACAACGATCGCCGCCGAGTCACTCATGGCCAATGTTCCTAACACGCGGTGAAATGAGCCCTGCGGATGGGTCCCCTTCCGCTCGTCGCGATTCCGCACACCAGATGTCGGGGCGTAAAAAAACAAAACAAACGGATCCTTTGACCTGCTTGCGGAGCAAAAGCTTTCGATCGGAGGGGGTGAATCGCTCCCCCCCCGACGGCACCTCCTTCGGTCTCGTCCGTGTGGTAAAGGAGGAAGAAGGGAGGGGCTTACTGACCGCTGATGACCTGTCCGAACAGCTCCTCTGGCGTGTCTCCGAAGAAGGGCACGCAGCCCACCAGGAACTCGTACAGGATGATGCCCATGGCCCACCAGTCCACCGGCTTGCCGTAGCCCTGCCGCAAGATCACCTCGGGGGCGATGTATTCTGGCGTACCGCACACCTGGACCAGACAACAGAACACGGTTTCGTCCACACCCAAGTGTCACAGAATCCCAACCAAAAAAAACGTTGACGGCCGGTTGTCATGTTGGAGGTCCAGACCCCTCCGGTCCTAACGTACCTGCTTGTCAGAGAACTCCCTGGCGTCCTTCTCAATGTGGCCCTCGTAGAGGTTGGTGGTCATGTTCATCAAGCCCACCTTGGAGAGGCCAAAGTCCGTCAGCTTGATGTGGCCCATGGACGTCACCAGCAAGCTGCAGGACAGGGACAAAAGATGACGGGAGAGCCGTTCACAACTAGAAGATCTCGCCTGAGACAAAGTCGTTTCAGGTTCACGTTGAGATTCAAGTGAATCATACGACAACAGGTCTGGGTATGTATGTAGCCTCTTCTCAGTGAAGTGGAGACGGTCAGGGGTGAGTGTTTCGTATGTTTGGACGGAGACGTACTTGTCGGGTTTGAGGTCCCTGTGGACGATGCCGTAGTTGTGGAGGTATTCCAGGGCCAGGACCGTCTCTGCAAAGTACATCCGGGCCATGTCCACGGGCAGAGGGCCCATGTTCTTCAGCAGGGTGGCACAGTCTCCTCCTGAACACACACACACACACAGGTACAGGCATGAAGCTTTCACTAAGCTACTCTAACTGTTGGGAGAAACTCCATGTCTGTTCTTTCTTGTTTGCCCATTTAGTCAGTCAGTCAGACCCCCTCCCTCTCCATCTCCCCCTCTCCCTCCTTCCCCCTCTCCTACCAAACACCATGCTCAGTTCAATCTTGTCAGCCTTCAGGTCCTACTACTATTAACATCTTGTGCAGTCACTTGTCATTTGTATACAACATCATATTAGAACGTTCCGGTCTCACCTTCCACGTACTCCATGACCATGCAGAGGTGCCGGCGGGTCTCGAAGGAGCAGAACATGGAGACCACGAAGGGGTTCTCGGCGAAGGTGAGGATGTCCCTCTCCACGAAGGCCTGCTGGATCTGGTTTCTCAGGATCAGGTTCT